>NW_024704770.1:718886-867254 GCF_018977255.1 Callorhinchus milii
CCGGTGCGTAGAGAGGGAGGGCATACCATCAGTGGTCAAGATAACGGCTTCTATCTCTATTTCAATGTGGCTAGGCCAGAGACCGTTGAACAGAGAGAGTGGACAGGTTGGCAGGGGGTTACGAGGTCACAGAGGTAGGGGGGGGAGCGAGGCTGTGGGGGGCTGTGAAGGTGAGGACCAGCATCTTGAACTGTATCCTCTGAGTGATGGGGGGCCAGTGGAGCCGGATGAGCGGGTGGGAGGGAGTGATAGGTTTTCAGAGCCTTGTGCGGGAGAGGACATGGGCTGCAGAGTTCTGTATGATCTGCAGCTTGTAAAGGGAGGAGTTGGGAGGCCGGCAAGCAGGGATCTTGTGTCATCGAGCCGGATGTTGTGACTGCATGGATGAGGGTCTCGGTGTTCTGTGGTGTGAGACCGTGGCAGAGCCGGGCGATATTGCAGAGGTGGGGAAAGGCAGAGCAGGTCATGGTATGGATGTGGGGTATGAATGACGGTTGAGGGTTGAACTGAATGCCGAGGTTCCATATTGGCTCCTTGAGGTGTAGAGTGCATCCATGGAGGGAGATGCTGTCAGCGCCCGAGGTGAGGAGGCGCTGACGGGAGCCAAGCAGGAGAGCCTCGGTCTTGTTGACATTCAGCTGCAGGAAGTTAGTTCTTATCCAGTTCTTGATGTCCAACAGGCAGTTTGTGAAGACAGCAGTGGACCTGGAGGTGGAGTTGTAGAGGTACATGTCTGAGGTGGACAAGTAGTGCTCTCAATGGCAAGCTCTGTGGTTTTAATTGGATAGACTCCAGCAGTTACCCCAACGCACTCTCTGGGGTCTCCAAGCCTGCGCTCTTGCCTAATGCTTTCCTGAATAAACCGGATGGGTCTCTCCAGGTAGAGAGAGCGCATTCCATTCCAGGAATCAACGGTGATGGGTGTCTGCACAGTTCAGACACCTGACAATGGTAAATTGATTAAATGGTTCTTATTGATTAGCTCCAGCGGTTATCCCTTCCCCATTCCAATTGATCATCATCACTCACTGAAGTGAGGCCTCTATCCCAAAACTCCTTGTGTCTGAGAGTGAAATTCACGGTCTGGTGGGGCGTGTGACCTGGACTGTGGCTGAGAGAGGCTGAGATGACCTCAGACGCCAAGTAGAAATGCCTTGTTTTTCCGTCGTTGATGAATTCTGTGCCGTTCAGCACCGCATCCAGGTCTCTGTAGGCGATGAAAGAAACAGCACCAAAACCTGGGGTTGGGAGGAGATTCTTATGTTAGTGCAACGACGACAACAACTTGAATTGGCACAGCAGCTTTGACATAGAGTAATGTCACTCTGCCCCCACATACTCACCTGCATTAACCTCCATACCCCCATGGCACCAGTTCTAGCCGGGCTCCACTGGTGCCCTATCGCCAAATGGATCAATTTCAAGATCCTTGCACTCGTCTTCAGATCCCTTCATGCCCTGCACCTCTCTATCTCTCTGACCTACTTGCCCCTAAATCCACTGCCTCCGCTTAACAGGCTCCAGCCTCCTGCACGTCACTCATGCTCTCCATCCCACCATCGGTGGCCGCGCTTTCAGCCACTACACCCCGAAACTTTGGAACACTCTCCCTCTATCACTCTGCCTCGCCTCTTTCTTCTCCATCTTTAGGTCGTGCATGAAAGACCTTCCTCTTCGACCGTGCCCACGGTCACTTGCCCCCTTCCCCCATCTTGGCCTTGTGCTCCACCACTCTTAAGTTCTCTGGCTTCGCTGCCAATAGCACCACACGGGATATTTAACATCCACCTGAACAGACTCGGTTTAGCGCTTTGAGAGGTCTCAATGACATGATAAGGCCCTATATCAAATTCAAGGATTATTATTATTATTATTATTATCCACACGTACCTGTGGTTTTCCCCCCAGTCACTGTGTCCCGAAAGATGTCCATCGTGTTGTTCCTGGCCTGTAACCTCACCCTTTCCCGCTCGGATGTCCCTTCCCCACGAAACATCCGCACTTCCACTTCTAAGAAGCAAAGGACACAAACACGGGTCGGTTCCGAGGGCAACGGGACAGCATTCAATGCGTTAAACACTGATTTATGTACCTACCACTGTTACTAACATTATTATCACTTTGAATATTAATTAGTTATAATATTACATTAATCATATAATATTATTGAGGGTTTATTATTACTAATATTAATATTTCTGTGTATCTTTATTACAAATACATGACATTATTTTGTAAGAGTCGGGGTGTCGTGACATAATTACTTAACACTGCAGTGCCCTTCACGTTGGATGTCCTCCAGACATGAAAGGCGCTACACAAATGCAAGTTGTTGTTGTTGTTGTTGTTTACCCATGATTTCCGTCTGGTTCCTCCTCACTCCCTGATCGGGCAGATCCAATGCAGCCGCAATTGCGGATTCTCCACCAGGGTTAGGAAGGCGTTAGCAGATTGCATGCGCTCGTCAGTCTCCATACTGTTCCACAGCTCGTCTCTGCCCACGAGGTCGCTTGCGAATGACGTGACGTTCTGTTGACATGACAGCGTTGGTTATAGCGCTCGCCTCGCAAGCGAGAGGACCCCGGTTTGATTCCCGGGTCAGAGCGAAACAACAGGCAAGTTTCCGTACTCCACCTGCCTCTGTTTACTCAGCAGGAAGTAGGAACCTGGACTGAGTTGATGATATAGACTGATGTTAATTGATTGGTGGAATGCTTTCTGGACATAATAATTCCACTAAAAAATAATAATTTGGTCACTCAATCCACGGCTGTTTATGTTACACTGCTGTGGGCAAACTGGCTGCCACGTTTCGCTCACAAAACACACAGTCAATTGACTTTCCAGTAGATTCTGTGAAGAGCTTCGAGGCATCTCAAAGATTTGATAAGGCGCTGTGTCAAATGCAAGAATTGTCATTAAAATGGTGAGGCTCTTGGCTTGAGTATTGAGGCAAAGGGAAAAGGAGTTGTCCTGTATGTTACTGACCTCCAAAGCGAGTCGCCTGGTAAAGTTTTGACAGAACTCATCAGCCAAGTGGAAGATTTTCTCGATCACAGGGCAGAACTCACTGCCGAGCAGCTGAGGATTCTGTGACAAGAAAGTAAATATCATGGGATGAGATCCAAGTGACTTTCTCTGTGCTTCAACTTACACAATTCATTGCGTTACTGTGACCGACAGATACACACAGAGCAAACACGCAGAGATAGACATAAGAACTACATTTAACAGAGATAGACACAGAGATACATTGACAGAGATAGACACGTAGACAGACATAGACATGGAGATACAAAGTAGGGAAATAACGACAACCACTTGGCCCTCATGCAGGGCAGTGTCCCAGAGAGCTTGACAGTGGTGGAGCACAATGCTGAGCCGAGGGGAGGGCGCGGTCGAAGAGGAAGGTCTTTGAAGATGGGTAAGGAAGGGGCAAGGCAGAGAGATTGAGGGAGAGAATTTCAGAGAGATATGGTTAGCGATCTCCAGACATGGAGACATAGCGATACGTACTTAGGATGAGCATAAAGCCTATCTGCCACCACCATCTGGAATTCCATCCCTGAGTCCCTCCAACTCGCTCCCTCCATCACCTTACTCAAGGTGCGTCTCGAGATCCTCCTCATTGACCATGGCTTTGGTCACCTTTCCCCTTCCCCCCAACCCTCCCCACCCTTGCCACCCCCCTCACCCACCCACCACGGGTAACCAGCCAGGATTGTTAAGCACCTTGGGACGTCCTCTCAAGGTGAAAGGCACCTCGTAAATCTAATTTGTATTGTGTTATATAGAGAAAGGGATATAGAGAAACATCCGATACACACAACTACTACACACAAAGATACGGATACATACATAGGAACAGGAGTAGATCATTCAGACCCTTGATCCAGTTCCGACATTCTATTAGATTACAGCTGACGTGTACCTCCAGTCTAATTACCCGCCTTTGCCACAAAAAATCTCTTGATACCTTAACAAATACCTCTCCACCTCTTGGAAATTTGAATTACTCAGCATCCACAGCCTTTGGAGGGAGAAAGCTCCAGATTTCCACTCCCCTTCGTGCAACTGTGTATAACGCATGTAATAACTCTATGGCAGTGTATCTCAAAACACGGACGGGGGACAGCGTTGGAGTGGAAGGGGTGCGAGTGGTGAGCTGGAAATATGTGGACCCTACCTTTCGGAATCCGACTGGGCGGCTGGAATCACATCGCTCCCCAATGATTGCATCGTGCTTGTTCACGTCAGGAAGACAGTCAAAATCTATCGCGGGAATGAAACCAAATCAGCCCTCAAATAACAGCCCTCCATAAAATCGCTCACTCACTTCACAGCTGTTTGTGGGGACGCCGCTGTGCAACATTGGCTGCCGCGTTTGCCTACAAAACACACAGTCACTGCACTGTACAGTAAATCCTGTGAAGCCCTTTGGGACGGTCCTCTTGATGTGAAAGGCGCAGTACCAAATGTAAGGATTATTGTGATTAAGAAGAGGGAGGTTTGAGTTTGCGCAGAGATACAGAGATGAATAGAGTCTTTACGTTCACAGTGAGTTGTTCCATTGGTGAAGGAAGCTTCTCCGGTGGTAGAGACAAATGTTGTGTCACACGTGCAGTAGAAAGCTCCCACGGTGTTGTGACAAGTCGCATTGGTGCCACATATGTTGGATTTACACTCATCCAAATCTGCAATAAGAAATACAAATGTCAGTTACTCCTTGGGCTTCATTTCTCCCACAAAACATACAGTCACTTTACAGTATATCCTGTGACGTCTCGATATTGCGAAAGGCGCTCTATCAAGTGCAAGGATTATTATTATTATTTGCGTTGTAGTGGAGTCCTGTAGCTCAGTGGTTACAGCACTCACCCGGCAATCGAGAGACCTGGGTTCGCTTCCAACAGAGTGAAATGTTGGGCAAGTTTCCTTACTCCACAGGGCTCTGTTTACTGAGCAGTAAGTAGGAACCCGGTTGGTAGTCGATTGGCAGATCACGTTTCTGGGGGTAATAATTCCTTCAAATTTGTTTTACTAAAAATTGGTCACTTCATTCCACGACTGTTTGGGGGACACTGATGTGTGCAATTCGCTGCCGCGTTTGGCCCACAATATATATGGTCAATACACTATACAGTTTTGTTATGGTCTGGAATGCACTGCCTGAAAGGATGTTGGGAACAGGTTCAATAACAACTTTCAAAAGGGAGTTAGACAGGTACTTGAAAAGGAAAAGTTTGCAGAGTTTGGGGAAAGAGCGGAGAGAGTTGGACCAATTGAGTAGCTTTGCCAAAGAGCCAGCACAGGCACGATGGGCCGATTGGCCTCCTTTTCTGCTGTAATATTCCACAATTCTAGAGTCAGTGAAGCTCTTGGAGACGTCTCGAAGATGTGATAAGGCGCGATAACAAATTCAGGGATTATTATTATTATAATTATTATTATTGGGCTGTGTGCTGGTCAGTGCTCTCTCCTGGAGATTCGATTGTGTGAGGGAGCAATGATCGGAGTCTCTCCATGATATAGCTGTGAATCAAGTTGAGAATCAAATACCCGGGACTAACACTCCAGTGCAGTGCTCGGGGAGTGCTGCATTATCGGTGGATACTGTCCACTGGAGACACAGACTCCAGCAATTGAGCTGCTATGTTTGCCTGCAAACACAAGGTCCCTACACTTCAGTGCCAGCCTGTGGCTCAGTGGTAGGGCACTTGCCTCCGAGTCAGAAGGTTGTGAATTTAAGTCCCGACGTCAGGACATTGAATCACAAAGTCTCGGCTTACGCCCCAATGCAGTGCTCGGGGAGCGTAGCATTGTCAGAGACGCAGTCCTTTGGATGAGACAATACGCTGAGCTGTGCTCTGTTCCGCTGATCGTTAAAGATCTTGAGCTGCTGTTGGAAAAGAGAAGGAAGTTTCTTTCTCCCCGTGTCCTCGCTGCTGCATTTTGCCCACAAAACTTTACAGTATATTTGATTATAATAAAGATAATAATAATCCTTGCATTTGATAAAGCAGCTCATCACGGCTTTGAGATGTCCCAAAGTGCTTCACAGGAAATAATGCCAAGTGAACTGACTACATTTTGTGGGTGAAACATGGCAGCAAATTGTACACAGCAGCGTCCCCACAAAATCATAGGTTGAGGGATCAATTTATTATCCATTTTTTGAAGGAATTATTATCCCTGGAAAAGTGATCGGCCAATTCATTAACAGCCAGGTTCCCACTCATTGCGGGGTAAACAGGGGCGTGTGTGGCGTCAGGAAACTTGCCCAACGTTTGCCCCAACTGGGAATCGAACCCGGGTCTCTCGCTCTCACTGAGCTGCAGGACTTGTGGAGAGAGTGGACGGGTTGGTAAAGTTTTAGTAGGTTACAGAGGTGGGGAGGAACAAGATCGGGAAGGGTTGTCATCTGAAAAGCAGTCGAGGCGGGTGTGGTGGTGGGGTGGGGTTGGTTGGGGGTGTATTACCTTCACAGACAGTCGTTGTGTTGACGAAAGTAGTGTTTCCGGTGCTCGTGGCAAACCCTGGGTCACACATGCAGTAGAAAGCTCCCTCTGTGTTGTGACACGTTGTGTTGGGGCCACACGTAATGGATTTACACTCCTCAATATCTGTAGGAGACACAATGGTGATTTTCACAGTGTTTGACAATTTAATCATCTCCACCATTGGCGGTGTGTGGTTCGGTGTGAGCTGCAAGGGGTCAGGGCCGTGCTCTCACTTCTGAGTCAGAAGGTCGTGGGTTCAAGCCCCACATCAGGGTTTTCAGCTCACAGTCTTGGCTGTCGCTATAGGGCAGTGCCGGGGGGAGCGCAGCATTGTCAGAGGTGCCGCTGTCCTGGCTGACAATACCCCACATACAGTTGGTCACTCACTTCACGACGGTGTGTGGGAGAGAGAGAGAAACTCCTTTCTCTTTTCCAACAGCATCTCGGGATGTTTAACATCCTCCCGAACAGGGCACAGCTCAGTGTAACTTCTTATCTGAAGGATAGCGCCTCTGATGAAGCAGCATTCCCACCACATTGCACTGAAGTGTGTTTATGTCAGTCCCACTGAGGGGCTCAAAGGCACAAACAATGGGTGTGGGGGGAGTGGGGGGGCGGTGGGAATGGGGGAATGATTTACCTTCACAGAGAGTGCTGTCGTCACTGAAAAAAGATTTTCCAGTGCTGGTGACAAAGCCGGGATCACATACGCAGTAGAAACTTCCCAGTGTGTTCTGACAACCTGCATTGGAGCCACACGGACTGGATTCACACTCGATGCGATCTGTAAGGAACACAGGGCTGACAATTGCTGTGTCATAATTTCATAATCCTGAACATTAAGAGTGATTTTTTGTGTAGGTCAGTTGGGTCCCTATAAACAGTCGTGGATTAAATTGGAGGGATTATAACCCTCAGAAAGCGATCTGCCAATCGACTAACAACTGGGTTCTTACTTACTTACCCAAACGCTCCAGGACACTACTCCGCCTGAAGGGCTTTATATAAATGTAAGTTGTTGTTGTTACTGCTCGGCAAACAGAGGCGTGTGGAGTAAGGAAACTTACTGTCCTGCCGAGGAATCAAACCCAGGTCCTTGTGCTTGCAAGGCAAGCCTCGAACCACTGAGCGACAGGACTGTGTGAATGCAAGTTACTATTGTTGGTTGTGAATTTCCTTTTTACCTTTGCAATATGATTTGACTGTGAAGTTCCTTTCCCCTCGAATAGTTTCGTAGCCTTCGTAACAGCTACAGTAGAAGCTCCCAATAGTATTGTAACACGTTGCCTGAAATGAACAGGTGAACAAACCAAATTTGGTTTCACACTCATTTATATCTGCAACAACAAGAAGGAAAGCACAAACTGCATTTACACAAAAGGTTGTTAGGTTACACTCTGCCTTACACCATGAGTCATGGAAGGTTGGGGAGAATCGAGTGCCTCACACTCATCTTCAAATCCCTTCACGCCCTGGTACCTCCCTACCTCTCCGAGCTGCTTATTCCCCAACCCACAACCTGCTGCCTCGCTCGACTGGCTCCATCTTCCTGTTGGCCCTCATGCCCTCCATTCCATCATTGGGAGCAGAGCTTTCAGCCACTATGCCCTGAAACCCCTCCTCTATCCCTCCGTCTTGCCCCCTTCCTTCCCCGTCTTCAGGTTGTACCTTCACAGCGAATCGTTAAGTTGGTGAACTCAGTCTCTCCTTTGATGGAGGCAAACCCTGCGTCACACTTGCAGAGGAACGCTCCCTCTGTGTTGGTGCACGTTGCGTTGGAGCCACACGGGCTGGATTCACACTCGTCGCGATCTGTAAGTGACACAAGGGTGACATTTGCTGTGTTTGACAAGTTAATAACCCCCAAAAATTAACAGTGAACAATTGTCACTATTAAGAGTGATTAATGGCCCACGCGGAAACCCAGCGCCAAGCTTGAAAGTCTCAGATCCAAGCTGCAGAGAGTTCCACATGAGGGGTCAATCTCCCTCTGTGTGGAATGAACACAGTAAATTGTCCTGTTGTGTTACACACGTAACTGCAGCAATTACCCCCAAAGCCACAAACTCTGGGCTCGAGCCAACCTGCACCTAATCCTCTCCAGGATTATGTAAGAAGGGTGTTTCCCTCCGAGGGATGAGAGGAAGAGAGAGTGTGCATTCCTTCCCAGACACCAGGGAGATCTCCAGTTGTGTTGTACAGAAGGGAGGGAGTCCTCTCATCCCTTGGAGGGTTGCACACTGTTCCTTCAACTACCGAGAGGATAAGGGGTAATTTTTCTGGTTAGACAGGTGTCTGACACCTGCCAAACCCCATCACCGCTGTTTAAGAGTCTCCAAACCACATTATGTTCCAGAACCCTCGTTTACGTATGGAGGAACTTGGCTGTTCGCCAATTGGTGGATATCTTTCCCTCCACAGAAAATAATCCTTCCCCAAATATTTGGGTCACTCGATCCATGACCGTTTGTAAGGCAATTGCTGAACTTCACCCGCAAAATACAGTCAATTCATAGAGTCATAGAATATTATTTATTTACTTTAATTATTTACTATTCAGTATATTCTGTGAAGCGCTTTGAAATATCTCAAAGGCGCTATACCAAATGCAAGGATTATTATTATTAATATTATTACAGAAGGAAGCCATTTGGCCCGTTGTGCCTGTGTCGGCTATTTGGAAGAGCTACACAATCAGTGCCGCTCTTTCCCCACAGCCCTGCAATTTTTTTTTCTTTTCTACAGATCTAATTCTCTTTTGAAAGTTGTTATTGGATCTGTTTCCAAACCCTTTCAGGCAGTGCATTCCAGACTGTAACAACTCTCTGTGTAAAATAATTTCTCCTCGTCTTCCCTCCGGTTCTTTTGCCAATCACCTTAAATGTTTCTGCCCTGGTTACCCACCCACCGGCCAGTGGAAACAGTTCCTCCCTGTCTGCTCTATCATAACCCTTCATAATTTTGAACACCTCTATTAAATCCCCCCTTAACCTTCTCTGCTTTAAGGAGAACAATCCCAACTTCTCCGGCCTCTCCTCATAAATAAAGTCCCTCATCCCTGGTAACATTAGGTAAATCTCCTCTGCACCGTCTCCGCGGCCTTGACATCCTTCCTATGGTGCGGTGTCCAGAATTGCACACAATAATCCAACTGAGGTCTAACCAGTGACTTGTAAAGGTTCAACAGAACTTCTTTGTTTTTGTACTCTGTGCCTCGATTTATAAACCCAAAATCCCATGTGCTTTTTTAACAGCTCTATCAACCTGTCCTGTCACCTTCACAGCCCTGTGTATGGGAACCCTCTCTGTTCCTGAACCCCCTTTAAACTGTGCCATTTAGTGTGTAGGTACTTTGCAGCATATTCTGTGAAGCACTTTGAACGTCGCAACGACATGATAAGGCGCTATACCAAATGCAAGGATTATTGTTATTATTACTCACCGAGGCACGTCCCATTCCCGGACTGTTGATATCCTGGGGAGCAGGTCTGGCTGGTGACAGTCAAAGGCTCCCAAACATTGCCCAAGTAAATCACTGAGAAACAAAAGCATTGGTCTCTTTTAAAAATCTCATAACATGTCCCTCCTGGTACAGTCGTAGTGCTCTCGCCTCTGAGTCAGAAGGTTGTGCGTCCAAACCCCGATGTCAGGACTTGGAATCACATATAAAAATTTACACAGACTGTACAGCCTGTAAACAGCCCACTCGGACCAACCGGTCTGTGCCGGTGTTTATACTCCACATGAGTCCTGACAATCAATGACATCCCAGAAACAGCCAGGGAGTGAGCGATCGATTTTATCTGGAGGATTGCTGGCCAGGACATCGCGACAGAGAGAGAGAGAGAGAGAGAAAGTCCCGTTAACAATGCAGCATCAGCTGAGACTGTGTGATTCCACTCCCCGACGTGGTGGCTTCATCCCACAACCTGTGAGTCAGAGGCGAGAGCGCTCCCGACTGAGCCGGGCTGACACACGACAGCGCAGAGGGAAAAGATAAAGGGTTCTGCGTTCACTGTGTTTCCATCCACTAATCACTCCGCACTCCGCTCACGTACCCAGCAGTAAGCCAAACCAGTTTGCTTTCCTCATTCTGGCTGATGTGTCCACTCAGAAGCCAGTGATCTGCACAGGAACGGCTTCTCCTTTTGTCTCTGTGTCTCTTCTCTGTCTCTCTTTCTGTTTCTCTCTATCTCTGTCTCTCTCTGTCTCTGTTTTTCTGTCTCTCTCTCTGTATGTCTCTGTCTGTCTCTCTTTCTTTCTCTGTCTATCTCTATTTCTCTTTCTTTCTCTTTCTCTCTGCAGCTCCTGTTCTTTCTGTCTCTCTCTCTCTCTCGCTCTCCCTCATTCAAGTCAGAACCTGTCCACACAGATTTGGCTCTGAGTGCAAATGAAGGCGAAACTTTACCACATCACTTGAGCACTGATGGAGTGAGATGGGGAAATCGCTGAACATTTATAAGGGTGTGAGTTTGTGCCATCAAAGCTGTGCTGTGTGCCACATGCCTGTTATTGTTAAAATTGTGCCCCACCCACAAACTATCATTATATGACAATAATAATCCTTGCATTTCATACAGCACCTCATCTTGTCATTGAGACGTCTCAAAGTGCTTCATAGGATATACTGCAAAGTGAATTGACTGTATATTTTGTGGGCGAAACTCGGCAGCCAATTGCGTTCAGCAGCGTCCCACAAACCGTCATGGATTGAGTGATCAAATTATTCTTTTTATTTATTGCTGTATGTAAATACTTGTGTTTATTTATTTG
The DNA here is from genome assembly GCF_018977255.1 of Callorhinchus milii. NCBI lineage: Eukaryota > Metazoa > Chordata > Chondrichthyes > Chimaeriformes > Callorhinchidae > Callorhinchus > Callorhinchus milii. Next base: position 730,160 of record NW_024704770.1, read on the forward strand.
TTTATTTATGAAGGGATTATTACCACCAAAAGAGATCCGCTAATCGACTAACAACTAACGACCGGGTTCCTATTTACTGTGAGGTAAACAGAGTCACGTGTGTGGAATAAGGAATCGAACGCAGGTCTCTCGCCCGCGAGGCAAGAGCTCTAACCACTGAGCTACAGGATTCCTGACAACCTGAAAAAGAACGTTGTCAAACTGTTTCTGCTTCCACACGTCCCGTCCGGATTTCCATTTGGCCCAAATCCATCCGCGAAACAGAGAAAAAATAAACCCATTACCTCAGCAGAGCAGGAAATGAAGCCTCACCCCGGGATTCCTGGAACAGTTCAAGGCAGTGCGATGGCATCCCAGTACGTTCCTAAGAGGCTTAAAAGTTACTCACCAAAAGAAACAGCAATTATAAGGCAATTGTATTCCCTTATAATCCATTGAGTAATCACAGCAGCAATAATTTGTTTCCTCACAACCCCGAGTGCCGGCCCGGCTCAGACAGGAACACTCTCACCTCCAGCTCAGAAGGCTGTTGGCTCAACCAACAACAACAAATGGCATTTCAGCCGAAGACGTTGAGCGTTGTGTTTGTTTGGCATTTCTGTTGTTCCAAATATTATATTGATGAATAAATACATATTTAATACAAACAGCAAAATAAAAACATTTTGAGTGTGGTGCCCGGTTCTCAGTGTCCCGCTCTGACGAGGATGTCAAGACCACGGCGAGAATATCAAGCATATCCACTGGGATTATAAAAGGGATGAGTGGCTCTACTTATCAGAACAACGGGGGATAAAAGATCTTTTTTTCTCTGGGTAGTGGGATATTAGGACTTGGAATGAAGCACAATTTATAACAGTTTTAAAAGGGAATTAAAGAAAAAAAGCACTCTGAAGAGTCTCCAAACGAAACTACTGAGATTTCTGTGTTTTATGTATCTGGGGTGTGCGCTCCCTTCTCAGAGGAACCCACCGGCTTACTTCATTGTGGAGACTTTAGGTGCAGTTTGGCCAAGTGTTGCAGAGCCCTGAGGGGACGTTCAGGTTCGGCTGAAATTGAGCCACCGCCAACTGAGCAGCTTCTGTTCTAAAGCACTGGTAATCTTTCTGATGTCTGTCCAAGTCATGATAATAATCCTTGCATTTGATAGAGCACTTTTCACGTCTTCTATACTGCAAAGTAAATTGACTGTATATTTGTGGGTGATACGCGGCAGCCAATTGCACACAGCAGTGACCCACAAACAGCCGTGGATTGAAGGGGACAATTTGTTTTTTTTCTTGAGGGATTATTATCAGGTGTGTGGAGTAAGGAAACTTGCCCAAGGTTTTGCCCTTCTGGGAATCAATCCCAGGTCTCGCTTGCGAGGCAAGTGCTCTAACCACTGAGCTACAGGAGTCCATAGCTCTGAATGTTTGCATGTGGATATAACACGTCCTACAGCAGTTTTCTGCGACGTGATGGAGAAAACAGAGAGGAATCGGAAGGGGCATTGGAGGCTTTGGGAGTTCCAATGGAGTGTAACCACCAGACGAGCTGTGCCAAATAGGCTGTTTCTGTGCCATAACATCCTATGTAATTACTGAACCACATTCCACTTTACACTGTTAATCACTGGAAAGTTTCTGGTTATATCAACGATGTGATCAACGAACAAACAAACAAACAGAGAATACATTTGTGTAGCGCCTTTCACGTAAAAGTATCCTGAAGGCATAAATATCAGTGTTGTGGGATGAAACTTCATCTGCTATCCAAGTTGCTTCTCTAAAGTCCTTGCTCTGTAAAACATTTTGTATCTGTAGTGAAGCGACGCAGTGGAAAACCAGAGAAAAACTGGACTGAGTTTCACTTCCTATCTCGGGAGCTGAAGGAAATTTACTGATGAGACCAGACAACTCAGTGCAGACCAATAAAACTCACTACGTACCAAGAATCTTTAGCTCAGTTATTCACTGCACAAGTTTGTTCAATTATCAGAAGAAACTGTGGAATTTCCTTCTAGTCAGTGTAAAACACACATACGTGTGGATATTTTAACAAAATACATTCAAAGCCAAACATTTCTGAAACAACGCGTCTGATGCCACATGTCTCTCATTTCCTTAAGCGTCTGATACAGGACTTCACGTTCAATCAGCGAACATTCACCAAATAATAATTCTCGCATTTGATATACAATACAAAATTGCATTTAAATAGCGCCTATCAAGTCGGGAGGATGTCCCGAGGTGCTGATATGGAGCCCTATCATGTCGTTGAGATGCCACAAAGCGCTTCACACACTATATTGTAAAGTCGATTGACTAAATATTTGTGGACAAGACACGGCAGCAAATTGCCCACAGCTTTTCGCTCCAAAAGTCGGAAAACAGGACTAGGAGGTAAACAGGAACATTCAGTCCACTGAGCCGGTAATACCAGTTTATTAAATCTTGGCAAATCCTTTAATCCCAATGGCCCACCCGTTCAACGGCCCAGTTATACCTTTAACACCCAAGTCTCTGGGTGTTTCTCTTCTAATTATCTCTGATGATTCCACAGCTTTGTGGGGCAAAATCATGTTACCTCAGAGAACATGGATATTAAACCCACTTGTAAATACAAACTGTTATTGTTGTTGATTCACCTCCCAAGAGGAATGTTAATCCTATTGTGAAGCTGGGAGGTGCTGGGAAAGGCCACCCGTGATGTGGGAGAGGCAAGGTGATGTGTGACACACTCAGAGATACACTTCCTTCTCCCCTTCAAGGCCTTCAAGGTCCTCGCCCTCACGTATCATCCCTTCACATCCAAACACCTCCCCACCGCTCCGAGATGATGTCCTGTGTAGTGGAGCACTGTGTAAATGCATTTACATTCCTTGATGTTGGATTCCTTCGATATTTACAAACACACTTTACATTATTTCCTGTAAAGCGCTTTTGGGATGTCCTCCCGTTGGAAAGGTTCCATATCAAACTGCAAGGCTTACAAATGTATAATTGATATCATTAGTGTTGTTAATATATGACAATATTAATGTCCCTGAGCAGGAGGGGAGATTATTGGCTGTGTGTCTAACTTGTGTCTTGACAGATGCAGAAACTCATTGCCAGGATTAAGAGACTCCAAAACAAATGACTCAAAGCTCTGCATCATGTTTTCCGTTTGTCCGGTATGGACTGGGACTCTCTCTCTCTTTCGCTCTCCTTTTCTTTCTCTCTCTCTTCCCCCAGAGTGACACCTGCTTCTAACCACAGAGTATTAGGCAGGTTGGCGAGAGCCAAGGTTTGGGCACTCCAGATGTGTGTTGGGGTAACTGCTGGAGTCTAACCAGCGAGAACCCCATAACTTGCCGTTGACAGCACTGCCCAGCAAGCTTTCCCGCTGCTTGTCTCACTCGGCGAGCTGGAGGGCGCTATATAAGTGCAAGCTGTTGCTGTTGTTGTTGATGATGTGTTCACTCAGGAGGTTTGAACCGTTCTCTTTTCCAACAGTGCCATGAGATCTCTAACGTCTACCTGAACAGGCACAGAGGGTTGAGCTCGATGTGTGTTGTGTGGTTGATTTCCAGCTGCTGCTCAGTGAAAAATATGGATTGAGATGGAGTTTCCTGGGTCCCATCTGTCTGATCATTGTGGTAATACTCATGGAATGACATACATGGTGCAGTACCCAAACTAACCAGCAGGTGTCGGTATAGCATTGGGAGAAGAAGGCCAATTGCCCATCTGTTGGCTGCGACATCGCTCGCGATCTCGTCTCTCAGTCAAAAGGTTGTGGGTTCAAGGCCACAGCCTTCTGACTGAGCCTTTGAGCTCACAGTCTAAGCTGATGATCCATTGATGTGCCGGGGGGGCACTGGGACTCATTGTCGGAGGCGCCGTCCTTCGGATAAGATCCACATCGGGAGGTCTACACGTCAAAGTGTGGATGTCCAATGGACGACGGCAACAACAACTTGTATTCACATGTCACCCTTCAGGCCGGACGGCTTCTCACAGCATTTATATTTTACCGCAAATTACATAGATTTACACTGAGTGACCGGCAGAGAAACAGGCCTTTTGCTCCAAACAAGCGGTGCCAGCATTTACACAGCCTCCGTACCCCCTCCCACACCCTCTATTCCGTCAGGCGGAGGTCTCGCTTCCTCTTATAAACGCTCTGGGATGCTATCCATAGATATTTGGGGAGGACAAATATGCAGGGCTTTGGGGAGAGAGTGGGGTCAGAGAGGCTGAAGGCCTGACCGCTGATGGTGGGGTGGACCAGGTGGGGGACATGGAGCAGGCTGGGCAGGGGATGTGGAGCAGGACAGAGCTCATGGGGGGAGGTGTAGAGGGAAGGAATTCCAGGAATTAGGGACATAGTAGCTGAAGGCTTGGCCATCAATGTTGGTGATGAAGGACATGGACCTGTGTTAGTTGAGTGTATGGTGGTGGTGTTGAGGGGAGTTGGAGGGCGAGGAGCGGGTTATGAGCAGGTCAGAGAGTGATAGGGAGGTGCGTGGGTGTGAGGGGGAGGACCATGAAGTCCACCTGCAGAGACAGTGGAACCTGTCGGGGACTGGGGTGATAGGCAACATGATAATGGAGTTCTGTAGTGTATTGGTTAGAGCATTCACCTCGCAAGCGAGAGGACCTGGGTTTGATTCCCGGGCAGGATGAAACCTTAGGCAACTTTCCTTACTGCACTCGCCTCTGTTTACACAGCAGGAAGTAGGAACCCGGTAGTTATTTGGTTGGTGGATCAGTTTCAGGGGTAATAAGCCGTTTAAATTAAAAAAATTGGTCACTCACTCCACGGCTGTTTGTGGGACACTGCTTTGCACAATTGTCTGCCGCGATTCCCCACAAAACATACAGTCAATTCACTCTCCAGTGTATTCTGTGAAGCGCTTTGAGACGTCTTGAAGACATAATCAGGTACTGTATCGACTGCAAGGATTATTATATCATATATATGTTATATTATTTTAATGACAAGTACCTTATTGCCCGACAGATCAACCTTGCTCTGTACGTGACGGTGCTGTGTATCCTGAGGCACAAGGTCACCATGCGGAGCATGGAACTACCAAACATCAACACCAGGTGAGGGACAGCAACTCTCAGCTCCTGCACAGTGTTGCTGTCTGGCCGCTTGTTAATGTTTGCCTCAAAATACAGTCACTGCACTTTACAGGAAAATCCTGTGAATCTTGTTCTCTTGTTCTCCCCCTCCCATTCCCCTTCCCTTCTCCCCTTCCCTTCGCCCCTTCCCCCCCTTTTTTGGCTTCCAGTTTTTGAGGAAGTGACATGAACGCAGTGAAGAAGAAGTGACATATACGTCGGCCGTCTTTACGTTACAGTAAGGTTTACGTGCCTGGAGCAGGGATATACCAACAACAACAACAACTTGCATTGCATCCCAGAGAGCTTGCAGGGCCCGTCTCTCTGTATTATTTCCCTCCCTGCAGGATGCTGGCGATTTAAGCCGTTGGACAACAATAATTATGTTCCTTACCGTTGTTAGAGCGCCTTTCACATCCCAGAACCCTTCCCAGGGTTCAGTGTAAAGCCCAGTTACTGTGTGTTTGTAGGTGACTGTGGCAGCCAGCGATGTCTGTGCAAACATCCGTGCAGTGAGTGAGCCGGTTATTTGTTGGTGTGAGCCTTACTCTGACGGTTGTCTTGTTCCTGGGCAGGATGCTGGCGTTTAAAGCCGTGGGGCAGGTGTTTGTCCTGGGCTGTACCTGGATCCTGGGAGTGTTTCACTTCCAGAAGGGAACGGTGGTCATGGCTTATTTATTCACCATCGTCAACAGCTTCCAGGGCGTCTTTATCTTCATCTTCCTGTGTCTGTTAAAACCAGAGGTAATTGATGGTGGAGGGGGTTGAGGGTGGGGGTGAGTGTGTGTGTGCCGAGGGCGGGGGTGGAAGGGGATTTAATACGGTGTCTCTGAGCAGGTCAAGACTTCAGCTCTCAGATGTTTTCGGTGTCAGACCGGCTCTGTCGGTAGCGCTCGTGCCTCTGAAGCAGAAAAAGGTTTGGGGTTCAAGCCCCATATCGGGAATCGGAACTCACATACTCTGAGCATTTTCGGAGGTGCCGTCCTTCAGATGAGACGCTAAACCGAGCTCCCGTCTGTGTCTGTGCAGACGGTCGTTGAAGTTCCTGTGGCGCTGATCTCTCTCCCAGTGTCCCAGCTGACAATCCCTGGCCAGATCCCTGGATAATCCCTGGCCACATAAATTCGGTCACTCACTGCGTGGCGGGTAGACTGGGGTTATGTTCCTGAGAGCAGAGGACGGTTTCATTGCCGTTTCTAAAATAACAAACACAATTGACAGCATCGAGGTTCGCAGAATGTTCTCTCTGTTTGAAGAATAAACATAAAACTGATAAGACTGCCATGATTTAACACTGCAAGATAAACAAGAACAACAACAGGCGAGCGAGGCAGGGGACGTGAAGCAGGCCAGAGACCGCTGAGCGGAGGGAGCGAGCAGGATGGTAGGAGTTTAGAAGGTCGCAGAGGTAGGGGTTTGAGAAGCCACTGGAGTTGGGTGAGGATGGGGGGGATAGGGTCACAGAGCCTAGTGCTGGAGAGGACGCGAGCTGCAGAGTTCTGGATGATGTGCAGCCTATTGAGGGAGGAGTTGGGGAGACCGACAAGCAATGAGTTTGCATCGTCAACCCTTGAGGTAGTGAAAGCCTGTATGAGGGTTTCGGTGGCCTGTGGTTTGAGACAGTGGTGGAGATGGTCGATGAGTCGGAGTTTGTGGAAGGCAGAGCGGGTCATGGTGCGGATGTGGGATAGAAAGGATAGTTGAGGGATGTAAACTTAGTGAACTAAAAGAGAATTTACTTTACAGTGTATCCTGTGAAGCGCTTTGATCCCTCTCGACAACATGATCAGGCGCTGTATCAAATGCAATGATTATTATTATTGATTGTTACCAACTGAGCCAGACTGCCACACGGAGATCAGAGGCACAGGACAGTTAGGGCTAAGGTGTGGAAACAGGACAGAGTCTGTTATCACTGGTATTGGTATTGTTTTGTCCTCAGGTCAGGGTTGAGTTGCAGAGATGCTGTGCCACAACCAGACGGAGATAGAAGGAACCGAATTAATGAAAAATTGGAGTCCTCAGGGCTGTGCTGGTGTGAGATCAGGAACTCATCTCAATCCAAAGTGTGTTCCCTGAAATTCACCATCCCTCCTCATCCACTTTCAGCCGAACACAACCACTTTCACCCGGAACTCTGAGTTCTTCACACTGAGGAAGATGGACATCACTGAGGAACAGTCTTTTGGACCCAATGAGCAACTGGGACATGGATTGAGAGGTCCTCTGGACGCCCAGAGCAGAAGGCTGTGGGATCAAACCCTGACTCAAGGACTTTGAGCCCACAGTCTAAGGAGAGAGCTCCACATTGTCAGAGGCGCCGTCCTTCAGATGAGACGTTAAACCAAGCTCCCGACTGTGCCCTGTTCAGGTGGACATTAAAGATCCTGCAGGGCAACTTGGAAAATGAAGGGAGTTTCTCTATCTCCTGGTATCCTGACCAACAGTCCCTCTCCCACCACCACCCCACTCCCCTCCCACAACACCCCTACCCCCACCCCCAATCCCACCCCGACCCCCATCTATATAAAGTTGTAGCTGTTTGTGGAGATGTTGCTGTGAGCAAATTACCCGCCAGGACACGGGGAGAGAGAAAAACACTTTTGTCTTTTCGAGCAGTGACCGCAGGATCTTTTAACGTCCGATCTTTAAGGTCGGTGTCTCTGACAAAGTGGAGCTCTCTCTCCCCACAAAACTGCACTGGAGCATCAGCCTCGACTGTGAGCTCAAAGACCCAGACACGGAGGCTTGAACCCACAAAACATCTGACTCGGAGGCGAGAGCACGACCCACTGAGTCAGACTGACATTCAGTTGGCAAAGTCCTCAGGAACCAAACTCAACAGGAAATCATCACAGATATTTTTTGCACTATTGCTCCGTGTCAGAGAAGAAGATGAAAGGGCCTCAAATCCGCCCTCTCCAGACTGATCTGCTGGTGGATTTGGGGAGACAAAGGGACAAAAAAATAATCATTTGGTCACTCAATCCCCGACTGTTTGTGGGACGCTGCTGTGTGTAATTGGCTGCCATGTTTCGGCCACAACATACAGTCAATTCCCCTTACAGTCTATCCTGTGAAATGCTTTGAAATGTCTCAATGACGTGAGGAGGTGCTATATCAAATGCAAGGATTATTATCACTGTTATTATTATTATTATTGAGGGGATCTGCTTTCACAAAGGGCCAACGCAGACACTGTGCTGTTGTTTCCTTTGTGGGATTTATAGTTTGTCTTTCCCATTGTCTGTGATTTCTGCTCATTGAGCCACAAACCAGAGACTTTATTTTCTTTAATGTTTGGATTCCTTTAAATAAAGTTATTGGGGTTTTAATTTGGCAAAGGGTTTGTTTGGAACACATTTACTTTCCTGACGCTCAGTGGTCAGAATGTTCGCCTCTGAAGTGAGTGGACCCGGGTTTGATTCCCGGGCAGAGCGAACCCTCAGGTACGTTTCCTTATTCCACAAGTCTCTGGTTACCAAACAGTATGTAGGAACCCGGTTATCAGTCGAATGGCAGATAGCTTTTCGAGGAATAATAATCCCTTTCAAAAATAACTTATTATTATTTGGTCATTCAATCCATGGCTGTTTATGGGACGCTGCTGTGTGCGATTGGCGGCCACGTTTCGTCCACAAAATATACCGTCAATTCCCTTTACAGTATACTCTGTGATGTCTCAACAACATGATAAGGCGCTGCACCAAATGCAATGTATGTTATTGATATGAATTGAGAACTTGATCTCAAAGACCCTGATGTGGAGCTTCAACCCACAACTTCTGAACCAGACGGGAGAGAGAGAGAGAGAGAGAGACCGGGCTGACACTTCCGCAGGTCGCTGTTCTTTCTTCGTTCAGCTTCACGTCTATGAACTTCAAAGTGTTTGTCAGTTTGTGGAAAGAAAACACCAAAGCAGCATTTCTGTGACCACATGTGGCTGCTCACACCTCACCGCAAACTTCCACCATCGGCCACCTGACTTGCTCGGTTGTTTATGAAGACACGGCTCAGGTCCACATTATCCTTCGACAATACTAATAATCCTTCCATTCCATATAGCGCCTTATCAAATTTTCTAGACGTCTCAAAGCGTTTCACAGCGTATACTGTAAAGTGTAGTTCCTGTGTATTTTATGGGCAAAACAACAACAACAACAACAAGATTCCATTTATAAAGCGCCTTTCACGTCAGGAGGACGTCCCAAGGCGCTGCACAGTTGGGTCATGACCGAGCAGGGGGGAAATGGTCAGGGTGAGGGGAGGGAAGGGAGGGAGCGAGGAGGGGGGAAATGGTCAGGGTGAGGGAAGGGAGGGAGCAAGGAGGGGGAAATGGTCAGGGTGAGGGGAGGGAAGGGAGGGAGCGAGGAGGGGGAAGAGAGTCGAGAGGGGTCCGTCAATGGCACACAGCAGCGTCCCACAAACAGTCGTGGATTGAATGACCTCAATTGAAGTGTTTTGAGATGTCTGAAGATGTGATAAGGGGTTGTGTCACTCTCAGCCAATGTACCAACTTGTACAGAGCCCGAAACCAACACAGCCGCTGTCACCCTGAACTCCAAGTCCTTCACACTGAGGAAGATGCACATCGCTGAGGCTTTTGGATGGGTTTGTGTGTGTGTCAGACTCCCGGCGGTGACAACAATCCCTTCTTTCCAATAGTCTGTGGGATATTTAACACTTTAACACGGTGAGAGGTGAGAGCGAGTGCGGCTGAGCCAGGCTGCAGGAGACCGGTTGTGAGCAGAGACACATCCACACACCAAGACTGTTGGCAAGGATTTCCTGCAGCTAAATCTGTTTTGACATTAATGTGCACATGACTGTTTAGAGAAGGGGAGTCCCGAGTTACACAAAGAAAAATATGAGACAGTTTCCGGCAAATTCAGAGTGACTTTACCCTAATCCTCAATCCTTACATTTGCTATAGCGCCTTATCACGTCATCGCATCTCAAAGCCCTTCACGGTATATACTATAAAGTGGATTAACTGTGAATTTTGTGGACGAACCATAGATTTTTAAAAAAATATTTTTGCATTTTAGATTATTTGGGCCACAAACTATATAGTCACTACATTTTACAGCTTTGTAATGGCTCAACGATGTGACAATTCACAGTGTCAAGACTGAGGTGGACAGACGTTTGTTGGATGAGGTACAGAGGAGCCGAGATCTAATAGAATGTCAGAACAGGCTCAAGGGGCTGAATGGCCTTCTCCTGTTTATCTGTGCCTGTGATCAGATGCTGTATGAAATGCAAGGATTCCAATTATATTATTATTATTTTTCCTCCTTTCCCAAACCCCTCTCCATCTCCTTTACCACAGCGACATCAGTCTGAGAGACTGGTGCTGTTAAGCTGTGCTCAGAAAGCAAGAGGTCTGTCAGAGGTGGTCAGTCTGGTGTCCTCACCTCAGAAGCTGTGCAATAAAATCACACGCACACATACACACACATAGAGATGCACATGCACTCGCACACACAGCACACACCACACACAATACACTCACAGCACACAAACAGCGCACACACCACACACACACAGCAAACATACATATGCACACACACACAATACACTCACAGCACACAAACATCACACACACCACACACATAGCTCACACACATATGCACACGCATACACATAGGAACATAGGACTTAGAAGCAGGAGTAGGCCATTCGGCCCCTCGAGCCTGCCCCGCCATTCAATAAGATCATGGCTGATCTTCTAACCTAACTCCATCTGCCGCCTTATCCCCATATCCTTAATCCCTCTATCCATTAGAAATCTATCAGTCTTAATCTTGAATATGTTCAAGGACTGACCATCTATAGGCTTCTGCGGTGGAGAATTCTATAAATTCACTGCCCTCTGAGTGAAGAAGTGTTTCCTCAACTCTGTTCGAAAAGGCTGAGCCTTAATCTGCAGATTGTGACCCCTCGTTCTAGATTCTCCTCCCGGGGGAAACAGTCTCACACTCTCTACTCTGTCAAGCCCAATAAGAATCGTATATGTTTCTATAAGATCTCCCCTAATTCTTCTATATTCTAGAGAATGTCGGCCTGGTTTACCCAACCCATCCTCATAGGTCAAACCCCTCATCTCAGGAACTAACCAAGTGAGTCTCCGCTGCACCCTCTCTAAGGCGAGTACGTCCTTTCTTAAATAAGGGGAACAAAAGTGCACACAATATTCGAGGTGCGGTCTCACCAAGGCCCATTGCAGCAACACTTCCCTCCTCTTGTATTCTAACCCTTTTGCAATAAATGTCAATATGCCATTAGCCTTCCTGGTTGTTTGCTGTACCTGCAAACTAACTTTATGTGACTGGTGTACAAGGACACCCAAATCCCTCTGAACACTGACACTATCTGACCTCTCGCCCTCTAGAAAATAATCTGCTTTTCTATTTTTCCCGCCACGGTGAATAACTTCAGACTTTCCCACATTATATTCCATCTGCCCCCTTCTTGCCCACTCACCTCGCCTGTCTATATCCCTTTGCGATCTTTTTGTGTCATCCTCTGAGCTTACTCTCCCACTGAGCTTAGTATCATCTATGAATTTACATAGTTTAAGTTCTATGCCCTCGTCTCGAGCATTGATGTAGATTGTAAATAGCTGAGGCCCAATCACTGATCCTTGTGGCACTCCACTAGTCACGTTCCGCTAATCTGAGAAGGACCGTTTATCCCGACTCTCTGATTCCTCCCCGTTAGCCACTCTTCAATCCATGAGAATACATTGCCTTTAATTCCATGGGCCCTAATCTGGTGTAGTAGTCTTTTATGTAGCACTTGTCGAACGCCTTCTGAAAACCGAAATACACTACATCTCCTGGTTCCCCCCTATCTAACCTACTAGTTACATCCTCAAAGAACTCTACAAGATTTGTTAGTGTGACTTCCCTTTTGTAATCCTTTGACGACTCGGCCTAACCATGTTATGGTCTTCCAAGTGCCCCACTACGACTTCCCTAATTAAGGATTCTAGAATTTTCCCCTCCACTCCCCTCCTCAGACCCATCTTCAGTTTCACTTCCTTCTTTCATAGCGGTGCTGCGTTTGCGATCTTCCAGTCAATGGGACCGTTCCAGAATCCAGAGAGTTTTGGAAGATCAAAGACAAGACGTCCACTCTCTCAGCCGTCACCTCTTTTAAAACCCCGGGATGTGGGCCGTCAGGTCCAGGGGATGGGTCATTTTTCAATCCCAACAGTTTCCTTAATCCTTTAGTGTTAATTCCCTTAAGTTGGGCACTAACATTAGCTTCTTGGTTCCCCTCTATATTTGGTAAGTGTTCACTGTCTTCTAATGTGAAGACAGAAGAAAAGTATTTGTTTAATGACGGCCATATCTTTATCTCCCATTATAATTCCTCCTGTCTCTGCCTGGAATGGACCCACATTCACTTCTGATACCACACACAGCACATGCACACATACACACACACACAGCACACGCACACACACAGCACACACGCACACACACACGCACACACACACACACACAGCACACACGCACACACACACACACAGCACACGCACACACACGCACACACGCACACAAAGCACACACACACACACGCGCAAACAGCACGCACACAGCACACAGCACACACACACAGCACACACGCACACACACACACGCGCACACACACGCACACCCAGCACACACACACACACGCACACACGCACATACACACACGCACACACGCACATACACACACACACAGCAGCATCAGCCTGGAATATGTTAGCTGAAAGTTTCTAATATGGGGGTATGAACTTTGAAGCGCTCTGAGACGCCGTCCGGCGTGGAGGGCGCTATGTGAATCCAAGTTGTTGTTGTTGTTTAGTTCAGAGGTGAGAGCGCTGGCGGCTGAGCCGGACTGGCACAAGAGAAAATAAACGAAAAGAGAGCATTAATGTTCAGTGCGAGTAGATTACACCGGGTTTAAACATTTCCTTGAGTTCAACAATCCTCGTTGAGTGCTGCCAAACTTTAAGAGGGCTCCTCCCCCTCTTATTCGCCTGTTGCTAAAGTTTTTTGGGTGTGTCTCATATAACTGTACAGTTTATTTCCCTTCTCACTGAGTGTGAGTGTGAGTGTGAGAGAGACAGAGCGAGAGAGCAAGAGATTACTGGTGGACTTTCTGTAAACTGGTTGTGAGGAACTCTGTGTCTGGGATCATGAACACTGAAGTCCTTATTCTGGGTAAGTTAGTTCAGGACATCAGTGTGTGAGCAATACATGTCCTGTCTGTTTGACTGTGTTAAACTCTCGTTTGCTTCCTCTTTATTCTCTGTACTCTTCCTCTTTATTAGATTCTTGAAACAAAACTCTACAGTTCTTCCTGTCTCGCTGTCTCATCCACCACTCTGTCTCTCTCGCTCTCTTCTCCTTCTCATCTCTTTCTTTCTGCCTCTCTGAGATATAAAACACTCAGGTCTTCTTACTCTCTCTCGTGTCGGACACTGGAGACCTTCTCTCCTTTCACTTCTCCAAAATTATAACAAGAATAATAATCTGTGTATTTGATGTATCACCTTTTCACGTCGGGAAGACGTCTCAAAGTGCTTCTTGTTATTTTACTGTAAAGTGCAGTGAAGGTGTAGTTTTTAGGCAAACGCAGCAGCCAATTTGCACAGAGCACTGTCCCGCAAACAACTGTGAATTTTATCGTGGAGGGAGGGAGGGAGGGAGGGGTGGGGGAGGGGGGAGGTTTTGTTGGGATAGTTCCTTCTTTAATTTGCTGCCAACTGAGCCCGGCTGACAATATCCACTTTATTTCCAATCGATTCACTACCCTTTCGGGCGGATCATTCCAAATTCCAACAACTCGATGAGTGAAAACATTTCTTCTAACCTCCCGTCTACTTCTTTGATAGATATCTTAGGACTGTGACCACGAGTCACAGACACACCTACCAGCGGAAACAGCTTTTCCCTATCTCACCTGTCGAAACCTTTCATGATCTTGAAGACCTGTATCAGGTCCCCGCGTAACCTTCTCTGCTCTAATGGGAAAAGTCCTAACTTCTCCACTGTCCTCATAGCTAAGGTTCCCCACTCCTGGTATCATTCTCGTGAATCTCCTCTGCACCCTTTCCAGTGCCTTAATATCCTTCCTGAGGTACGGTGCCCAGAACTGGATCCAGTACTCCAGCTGAGGTCTAACCAGTGTTTTGTACAGATTAACCATAACCCCTACTCTTATACTCTATGCCCTACTAATAAAGCTCAGTACACCAAATGCCCTTTTTACTGCCCTGTCTACCTGCTCCGCTCCCTTTAATGATTCGCTTACTTGAACACCCAGATCTCTCTGTACATCCACCCCCCTAAGATTGAGCTCCAAGTCTATATTGCCTCCTATCATATTTCCTCCCTAAGTGTATCACCTCACATTATCCACATTGAAATCCATCTGCCACGTCAGCCCATTCCACCATTCTGTATGTCTGCCTGCAGTTGGTTATAGTCCTCCTCACTATTTACTACCCGACCTAACTTTGTATCATCTGCAAACTTGGAAATAGTGCTCCCTGTGCCCAAGTCCAGATCATTAATATATATTAGAAAGAGCAGTGGTCCCAATACCGATCCCTGGGGGACACCGCTGCACACCTCCTTCCATTGCAAGAAACACCCATGAACCACCGCCCTCTGCTTTCTGTCACTCAGACAGTTCCTAATCCAAACGGCACTGTCCCCTTAATACCGCGGGCCTCTAATTTTTTTAAAAGTCATTGCCTTTGATTGGCCCCACCCGACCTTTAACTAACCTTTTTTCCTTTATGTGCTTGTAAAATATTTTAGGATTCCCCTTTATGTTACCCGCTGACCTCTTCTCATGCGATCTTTTTGCCTGTCTGATTGCTCCTTTAAGGTCACGTCTGCATTCTCTATAATGCGCTTTGCTATCCTCAGTATCTTGCGTCTTCCAATTGTCGTACGCCATCTTCTTCTTTTTCATCCTAGACAGAATATCCCTGGCCATCCAGGACGGCTTGGTCCTCGCACATTTCCCTTTTGTGGGAACATATCTATTTAGACCCTGAGCTATCGTATCTTTGAAGATCTCCCATTGCTCATGAGTCATTTTACCTGCATTCTTACTTGCCAGTCCACCAACTCCAGGTCCCTTTTTAGCCCATCAATATTAGCCCTTTTCCAGTCAAACATTTTCACCCTTGACTGTACTTCTTCCCTGTTCATGAGTAATCTAAATCTAATAATATTATGGTCACTGTTACCTCGATGCTCCCCTACCGAAACCTGTTCAACCTGACCTACTTCATTCCCCAGGACTAGATCCAGCAATGCTTCCTTCCTCGTAGGACTGAAGACATACTGCTCAAGAAAATTTTCCTGTACACAGTCTATGAATCTTTCTCCTGCGCTGCCCTTAGTGCTGCTATTTTGCCACTCTATATTGGGATAATTGAAATCCCCCATTATGATAACTCTGTTTGCCCTACATCTGTCCGTGATCTGGTTGCAGATCTGCTCCTCTTCTCCTTCCCACTGTCTGGTGGTCTATAGTAAACCCCTATCAGTGTAACCACTCCTTTCTTATTTCTTATCTCTAACCAGATGGATTGTGTTGTCGGGCCCTCCAGAGCCTCGTTCTTATTTAGGTGCGATTATTGGCCGGGACACCGGGAGAGAGAGAAACTCCCTTCTCTTTTTATATAGTGCTGTGGGATCTTTGACATCCACCAGAACGGATGGGGAGTGAGGTTTAATGTCTCATCTGAAGGACAGCGTCTCCGACATTACAGCGCTCCCCCAGCACTGCACTGGAGATTCAGCCGAGACTGTTTTTATGAGCATTAGTGCCCAGTGTAAACCCGACCCCCAGCAACAACAACAACAACTTGCATTTCCGCCCCTCACTCAGGATAGCGCCCCAGAGCGCTTCACAGTGGCGGTCGAAGAGGAACGTGTTCAGGCACGACCTGAAGGTGGGGAAGGAGGGGTCAAGGTGGAGGGATTGAGGGAGAGAGATCCAGAGTTTCAGGGTGTAGCGGCTGAAAGTGCGGCCACTGATGGTGGAACAGAGGGGACGAGCGACCATCAGGAGGTCAGAGCCAGTCGAGCAGAGGCAGCGGATAGTGGGTTGGGGAGTAAGCAGGTCGGAGAAATTAATCCGTCCGGTGATAGGGAGCCAGTGGAGTGGCGAGGGCTGGTGTGATGGGGTACGGGGTTCAGTGTGTGTAATAGAGAGCCAGTGGAGTGGCGAGGGCTGGTGTGATGGGGTACGGGGTTCAGTGTGTGTAATAGGGAGCCAGTGGAGTGGCGAGGGCTGGTGTGATGGGGTACGGGGTTCAGTGTGTGTAATAGGGAGCCAGTGGAGTGGCGAGGGCTGGTGTGATGGGGTACGGGGTTCAGTGTGTGTAATAGGGAGCCAGTGGAGCCTGGTTAGAGCTGGTGATGGGAACGTGTTAGATTTCATGTTGTTGCACTGTGATAATTATAATAATAATATTCCTTGCATTTGATATAGCGCCTTATCACACCTTCGAATAGTCTCAAAGCGCTTCACAGGATCGACTGTAAAGTGAATTGACTGTATGTTTTGTGGGCGAAACGCAGCAGCCAATTGTGCACAGCAGCGTCCCCACAAACAGTCGTGGATTGAAGTGAAAAATGTATTATTATTATTTTATGAAGGAATTATTACCCCGGAAAAGCAATCCACCAATCGACTAACAACCAGGTTCCTACTTACTGTTCGGTACACAGTGGATTGTGGAGTAAGGAAACTTGCTCAACATTCCCCCTGTGCCGGGAATCGATCCCCGGTCCTCTCGCTTGCGAGGCGCGCTCTCTAAACACTGAGCTACAGGACTCCACGGTCAGATTGTCAGATGTTGTAAACGTGTCTTCTGGTTGTTTTCAGTGATGTGGGTTTGTAGTGTGTGGTATCCACAGCTCGTCACAAGCCGGGAGTGCCCGGATGGTTATGAGCTTTCACCGGAATATGTCTGTGTTGGTGAGTCTCAAACTACACCTACAATCACAGCTGCTCCTCCTCTCTCTCCCTTCTCCACCCTCCTCCCTCCCCTCTTCTCTCTCCCTCCCCTCTTCTCTCTCCCCTCTACACCCTCCTCCCTCCTCTCCTCCCTCTCTTCTATCCCTGCTTTCTACCTCTCCTACCTACCCTCCTTTCTCACCTCCCTCCCCTCTCCCTCCTCTCCTATCTCCTCCCTCCCCTTCTTTCCTCCCTCCTCTCCTCTCTCTTCCCTCCACTCCTCTCCTCCCCTCCTCTCTCCTCCACCTTTATTCCCCTCCGTTATCTTTTCTCTGTCCTCACATTTTAAACCCTCCACAGTTGTGCTCCACTGAGACCGATTGCCCTGATGCCTCCGCTCGGCTGGCAATAGCCTTCTCCCTGTCCCCTTCCTGTCTCGCTCCACCATCAGTATCGAGCCTTCAGGCTTTCTGCCCCCACCCCCTGGAACTCCCTCCTGGAGCCCCTGTGCCTCACCCTCTCACTTGTCTCCTTCAAGACCCGTCTCAAGACCTTCTCATGTTGGTTATGGTTCGACGTTGTCTGAGTCTCTGTGTTCCTGACCAAAGCTGTTTCCCTTCTGAGCAGATACAGACGAGTGTGAGACTTATGGTGATTCAACGTACATTACCTCACTGTGTGGTTCATACACACTTTGTCACAACGTACCCGGGTCCTACTACTGTACCTGTCAACAAGGCTACGTCAGTCCTTCTGGAACAACTAATTTCACCCAAAAGACAGAGTGCGAAGGTGAGCACAATTCTCTGTTGTACATTTTGAAACCAGGTATTAATTTATTGCTCTGTGTCTCTCTGGAGTTGACAGTCACAGCCTGATATTCTCTGTTGTATTCTCCATGTCTTTCTCCCCTCATCCTCCCCCTCTCATCCCTCCTCTTGGGTAACTCAGGCTCACCCCCCCACCAACCTCTCCTTCCCTCCACCCTCTGCGCCACCATCTCTGGGTAAGTCTTCAGTCCATAGGTTCTTAACCTTTGGCTCTCTGTCCCTCTGCCCCTCCATCTCGTCCCCTCTCTTTCTGCCCTAATTTGCCTCAAATCAAATCTAGCAAATCGAGAGCACTCGCCTCACAAGCGAGAGGACCGTTAGGCGAGGGCGAAACCTTGTGTTCAATTGGCTGCCATGTTTCTCCCACAAAATACAGTCAATTCGCTTACAGTCTGAAGCACTTTGAGATGTATCAACAATGTTGGGGAGGATAAGTTTGCAGAGCTATAGGGAGAGAGCGGGGCAGTGGGATCGAACTGGACAGCTCTGTTCAAAGAGCCGTCACAGACACGATGGACCGAATGGCCTCCTTCTGTGCTGTAAAATTCTGTGATTCTTTCATGCTATGAACACTACAAGGTGTGGTATATCAAAAGCAAGGATTATTATTATTAAATCCCAACACACTGAGGTCACCTTGGACCATTCCAATGCCCTCCGCGCTGGTCCCCCACCTCCACCACACACAAACTTCAATTAATTAAAAACTCCGCAGCCAGAGAATTAGAAACTCCTCACGGAACTCTGTGCCCCCATCACCCCAGTGCTTTCCAGGCTCCACTCACTCCCAATCACTGAACGGATCGATTTCAAGATCCTCTCACTCGTTTTCCAACCCCTTCAGGCCCTCGCACCTCCCTACCTCTCCGATTTGGTTGTCCCCCATTCCCCCACCAGCTGCCGTCACTCGGCCTTCACTCGGCCGGCTCCAGCCTCCTGTTTGTCCCTCATCCACTCCGCTCCACCATTGATGGCTGTGCCTTCAGCCACTGATCCCCAAAACTCTGGAACTCTCCCCCTCAATCTCTCCGTTTTGCCCCTCCCTCCACACTTTCAAATCTCGCCTAAAAAACCTTCCTTTTTTGCTTAGCCGAGTGTCTGACACATGAGGAAGCCCATCACCATTGCTCAAGAGTATTCAAGTCAAATTTAACATTTTAAATATCTCGATTAAATCGTCCTCAACTTTGTGAACACCAGAGATTATATATTACATCATATTTAACATTATATGAATATTAAAGTATGCAACCAAGGTAATCCAACCCGTCTTAGAATACGAAATACAAGTAATGGATGGGACGGAACTTGCCAAGAGGGGGGAAGCTGAGAGGCGTTAGTTGACTTGTCTCTCTCTGTGTCACAACACAAACAGAATGCTCGGCTGAATTGTGAAATCTTTTGAGATCAGATCCCCAGACGTCACACTCGGACTGTACAGTGTCTGGTCCGGCTGCACCTTGAGCTGCATCAAGTTCTGGTCACTGTGACATGAGGGGCTGCCCAGGTCCCAGAGGAGAGTAACGAGGATGGTCCCCAGTGTTAGAGCAATGAGCTACGGGCAATGATTAGACAAGCGAGGGGGCTCTTCCGTTCTCAGAAGGTGTCTCAGAGGAGATCTTATAGAGGTGTGTAACATTGTAAATGGGATTGAATCCCAGATCAATACATTGGGATGCACTGAGACAGCGGAACAAGAGGCCACGAGGTTAGAGATGCAAAGGGGCAATTTCAGGACAGACACCAAGAAGTGTTTCTTTACCCAGAGGGTAATTAACAAATGGAACAGGTGGTGTGGAAGGGGTTGAGATCAGGACAATGGGAATCGTTTAAAAAGCAGCTCAATGCTGTGATGGGGACGGTCGGGCGAGTGTTGTGGAGGTGATGAGATCAGATGGGGTGAAGGGACTTCTTCAACCAAACCCATCTTGGGATCTGTGAAGGCTGAAGTGGACCTTTTCGTGTTCATTTGCTGCCCTCAGGAGGAGGGAAAGGTTTGGTGCAACTTGAAGTCCGATTCCTTGGCAGCTTCGTATTACATGAGCCTTTCAACAGTAAAGAGACTTGTTCAGGCGGACGTTAATGATCCCTGTGGCCCTGTTTGTGGCAATTTGTTTGCGCAAAATTGGCTGCCGTGTTTCGCCCACAAAACACATGGTCACTTTACAGCAAGTCATGTGAAGCGCTTTGAGGCACCTCAATGACATGATGACATGTGTGACCCCGACACATGTCTGTGCTTCCCTCAGTGTTTTGGGACATCCTCCCGATGTGAAAGCGCTATACCAATGTAATCTTCTTCTTGTTGCTGTCTCGTATCCAGTTAGAATGAGGCTGCTTTTGAAGCTGGAAGGAAAGAAAGAAAGAGAGGGAGGGAGGGAGAGAGAGGGAGAGAGAGAGGGAGAAAGAAAGAAAGGGAGAAAGGGAGAAAGAAAGAAAGAAAGAAAGAAAGAAAGAAAGAAAGAAAGAAAGAAAGAAAGAAAGAAAGAAAGAAAGAAAGAAAGAAAGAAAGAAAGAAAGAAAGAAAGAAAGAAAGAAAGAAAGAAAGAAAGAAAGAAAGAAAGAAAGAAAGAAAGAAAGAAAGAAAGAAAGAAAGAAAGAAAGAAAGAAAGAAAGAAAAGGAAAGAAAGGGAGAGATAAAAGGAAAGAAAGAGAGAGATAAAAAGAAAGAAAGAGAGAGATAAAAGGAAAGAAAAGGAGAGAGGTAAAAAGATTGAAATACCAAGAAAGAAAACGAGAGGAAGAGAGAAAGAGAGATAGTGGAAAAAAATAGATAGAGGTAGAGAAAGAGAGAAAGAATGATAGAGGAAGAAGGAAAGAGAGAGAAAGAGAGCAAAAAATAGAGGAGCAATAGAAACAAAATTGTATTTTGATCAGTTCCCGTTCCTGAGCTTATTTCAGCGGCTGTGCCTTCAGTCACTGTGTCCCGAGGCTCTGGGACTCACTCTCCCCCTTCGCTTCGCCCCTTCTCCTCCTACTGTCAGGTCTCTGCTGAAGACCTTTCTTTTCGTCCACACCTTTGGTCACCTCCCCCTCCCCCTCCCCTCCCCTCCCCCTCCCCCTCCCCCGGCCCCTCCCCCTCCCCTTGGCTCCTCCCCCTCCCCCTGGCTCGGCCCCGGGATCTGTTACTGTTTAGCGCTCTGAGACGCCGTATGGTGTGGAGGGCACTATATAAATCCAAGTTGTTGGTGTTGTGATCCTTTCTCATCAGATGTTTTTATTACAGATATCAATGAGTGTCAGTCCAGACCGTGTGGCTCCTACGCAACTTGTCACAACACAGAGGGAGGTTTCTACTGTGTGTGTGACCGAGGGTTTGTCTCCAGCACCGGAGAAGGTTCTTTTAACACCACCACAACTCGTTGTAAAGGTGAAGACTTGACTGTCCCTCTCAGACAATCCCACAGCGATGGCACTGCGCTTCTGTTTGGCTTTGATCTTCCTTGACATCTGCTGTCGTTGCTCCATATCTGTCCCGTCCATGGAAATGGGCAACACAGTAGGAGGCCTTTTGGGTGGGTGGGTCGAGTGAGTGAGTGAGTGGGTGGGTGGGTGGGTGGGTGGGTGAGTGAGTGAGTGAGTGAGTGAGTGATGAGTGAGTGAGTGAGTGAGTGATTGAGTGAGTGAGTGAGTGAGTGAGTGAGTGAGTGAGTGAGTGAGTGAGTATGTGAGTGAGTGAGTGAGTGAGTGAGTGAGTGAGTGAGTGAGTGAGTGAGTGAGTGAGTGAGTGAGTGAGTGAGTGAGTGAGTGAGGAGTGAGTGAGTGAGTGAGTGAGTGAGTGAGTGAGTGAGTGAGTGAGTGAGTGAGTGAGTGAGTGAGTGAGTGAGTGAGTGAGTGAGTGAGTGAGTGGTGTGTGAGTGAGTGAGTGAGTGAGTGAGTGAGTGAGTGAGTGAGTGGTGAGTGAGTGAGTGAGTGGGTGAGTGAGTGAGTGAGTGAGTGAGTGAGTGAGTGAGTGAGTGAGTGAGTGAGTGAGTGAGTGAGTGAGTGAGTGAGTGAGTGAGTGAGTGAGTGAGTGAGTGAGTGAGTGAGTGAGTGAGTGAGTGGGTCGGTCAGTCAGACAAAGAAACAAACAAAGAAACAGAGAGGAAGAGAAGAAGAGAGATAGAGGAAAAAATAGAGGTAGAAAAATAAAGATAGAGGAAGAAGGAAAGAGAGACAGAGAGAGAGCAAAAAAGAGAGGAGAAAGAAAAACAAACTTGTATTTTTATCAGTTCCCTTTCCTGAGCTGATTTCGGAGATGTGATCCTTTCTCATCAGATGTTTTTATTACAGATATCAATGAGTGTCAGTCCAGCCCATGTGGCTCCTACGCAGGTTGTCACAACACAAACGGAGGTTTCCGGTGTGAATGTGACAAAGGGTTTGTCTCCGGCCCCGGAGAAGGTTCTTTCAACACCATCACTCACTGTAAAGGTAAAGACTTGACTGTCACTCTCAGACAATCCCACAGCGATGGCACTGCGCTTCTGTTTGGCTTTGATCTTCCTTGACATCTGCTGTCGTTGCTCCATATCTGTCCCGTCCATGGAAATGGGCAACACAGTAGGAGGCCTTTTGGCCCATTGCTTGTGCCAGTGTTTGCTCCTCCAACAAACCATCCACCCATATCCCCATTCCCTGCTCCTTCTTCATGTCCTGCAGTCGCTTTCCTCGGCATGTGCCCGGCTCGTATCCCTGTGGAGACCATTGCATGCACTGTTTGTGCTCTGGGAGCTACACTGTGTGAGTGAGTGAGTGAGTGAGTGAGTGAGTGAGTGAGAGAGAAATAGACGGAGAGAGGGAGGGAAGGAAGGGAGGGAAGGGAGGGAGGGAGCGAGATAAAAAGATAGAAAGAGCAAGAAAGTAACAGAGAGGAAGAGAAAAAGAGAGATAGAGGAAAAAAATAGAGGTAGAAAAAGAGGGAAAGAAAGATAGGCGAAGAAGGAAAGAGAAAGATAGAGATAGAGAGATAGAGCAAAAAAGAGAGGGGAAAGAAAAGCAAACTTGTATTTTTATCAGTTCTCTTTCCTGAACTTATTTCGGAGTTTTGATCCTTTCTCATCAGATGTGTTTATTACAGATATCAATGAGTGTCAGTCCAGCCCATGTGGCTCCAACGCAACTTGTCACAACATAAAGGCAAGTTTCCAGTGTGTATGTGACAAAGGGTTTGTCTCCAACACCAGAGAAGGTTCTTTCAACACCATCACTCACTGTAAAGGTAAAGACTTGAATGTCACTCTCAGACAATCCCACAGCGATGGCACTGCGCTTCTGTTTGGCTTTGATCTTCCTTGACATCTGCTGTCGTTGCTCCATATCTGTCCCGTCCATGGAAATGGGCAACACAGTAGGAGGCCTTTTGGCCCATTGCTTGTGCCAGTGTTTGCTCCTCCAACAAACCATCCACCCATATCCCCATTCCCTGCTCCTTCTTCATGTCCTGCAGTCGCCTTCCTCGGCATGTGCCCGGCTCGTATCCCTGTGGAGATCATTGCATGCACTGTTTGTGCTCTGGGAGCTACACTGCGTGAGGGGCAGTGTATAAATGCACGTTGGTGTTGTTTGGCTTCGAGTGTGGCTATTGAAGGCTTTAACGCAGTTTCTAAGGATGGGTCTTTGACCCTTGGTTGCTGAAGAATAAAATGAAATCATTCTTGTTGCAACAATGCACTGTACACTGACTTCCGTCCTTTGGATGAGACGTTACTCCGAGGTCTCGTCTGTCTGTTCAGGTGGATGTCAAAGATCCTGAAGGCTATTCCAAAAGAGA
Source organism: Callorhinchus milii (assembly GCF_018977255.1). Taxonomy (NCBI): domain Eukaryota; kingdom Metazoa; phylum Chordata; class Chondrichthyes; order Chimaeriformes; family Callorhinchidae; genus Callorhinchus; species Callorhinchus milii. Next base: position 753,820 of record NW_024704770.1, read on the forward strand.
CGGAAGTTTCTCTCTCCCAGTGTCCTGGCCGACAATCCCCCAGACACAATTAGTCACTAACTCCATGGCTCTCTGTGTGACATGACTGTGTGCAACATTGGCTGCTGTCTTTTCTCACAAAACACAGTCACTGCACTTCACAGCAAATCCTCAAAATGTATGAATTAATGCATTTCCCTCTCAACACGAGGCTCTGTGAGCCGATCACCCCGATCCTCACCAGTCTTCACTGCTTCCCCTTCTCCCAGAGGATTGAGTTCAAAATCCTTGTCCTCTCATTTAAAGCCATCCACGGCCTTGCTCTGCTCCATCTCTGTGACCTCCGAGAACCATACCAAATTGTCCACTCCCTCTGCTCAGCGGCCACTGGCCTGCTCCACGTCCCCGCCATGCCCACGCCACCATCGGCAGTCAGGCCTTCAGCCTTTTTGCCCCCACCCTCTGAAACTCCATCCCAGAGCCACTCATCCTCGCTCCCTCCCTTGACTCCTTCAACGCCTTTCTCAAGACACTCTTTAACCAGGCCTTTGGTCAGCCTTCCACCTTCACCCTCTTTACATCAGACTGCAGCTCAGGTCCAAACCCTTGACTGTACTATATGTCCTCCCTTCGTGAAATGCAATGTATCAATGCGATTTGTTGCTGTTCAACAATGTTTAGAGAAGATGGAGACTCTTTAGGCTTAAAAGAAGATGTCTTAGAGTTGGCCATGTAGAGATGTACAAGAATTTTCATGGGATTCAGACAGTAAACACCGAACAATACTTTCCATTGCACCGAGGCAGCAGGACAAGCTGGCACAGCTTCAGAGTTGCATTGGGCAGGGCGGGCACCAGGAAGTATTTCTTTACCAAGTTGGTATTGATGCCTTGGATCATTTATCAGGAAGGCTGACTGAGGCCTGGACGCTGGATTCATTGTAGAAACCTCTTGATGCTGTTAATGGATGGATGGTTGGACGAGTGTTGTGGAGATGATGAGATCAGATGGGCCGAAGGGACGTCTTCACCCAAACCCATCTTGTGATCTTGTGTGTGTGCTCAAAGAGGAAGTCATTGAGACAGATCTTAAATGATGTGAGGGAGGGAGGAAGTTGAAGGAAGTCCAGGGTGGAGAATGTGTGGGTCAAACGACCATACAATTACCGAAGCTATAGTCCATGTTATACCCATCTTTTGATCTTATCACAGAAAGTCCACGTTCCCTGAAACTGTGGCTGTTTTCACACAGACAACAATTACTAGGATTTTCTTATTACAGATCGTGACGAGTGTGAAAGCAGCCCATGTGGCTCCAACGAAACTTGTCACAATACGGAGGGAAGTTTCCACTGCACGTTTGATCCAGGTTCTGTATCCCCCAACAACACAACCAATCACTCTGAAGGTAAAAGCTTGACTTGCCCTCTCGTCAATCTCAGAGCAATGACGCTGAGCTTCTGTTGGAATTCTGCTCCCATCCTTTGGAATTCCATCCTTTGGAATTCCATCCCTCAGTCCCGTCGCCTCACTCCCTCCCCGTCTGCTTCAAGGAATGAGTCAAGATGCTCCTCTTTGACAGCGCATTCGGTCACCCTCCTACCCTGACCCTCCCTGCCTTCCACCCCTCCTAATACCAATCCCCAGCTCAGGCACAATTCCTGACTGTCCAATACCTTGTGATGTCCTCCTGATGTGAAAGGCGCTGTGTTAATGTAGTTTGTGCTTTTGTTGTAGTCAATCCCAGAGCAGTGGCGCTGTACTTCTGTTTGTGTTTGTTCAGTTTGAAATCAATCCTTTCAAAGCCAGGGAGCCAGTGGAGGCTGGCGAGGATTGGGATAATTGGGGTGTGGAGGTTGGTACAGGTGAGGATAAGATGGGTCTCAGATTGGCCTTCCCTGGGCACTTCCTTGATGTCGTCTCATGTCCTTGTTTTGGGGCTACGATCCTTTGTCATTCGGGTTTTCTTGTTGCAATAAACTGTCTCTCAGATTGGATTCATCCTGATCTGAAGCACTTGCTGATCTCTTTTCATCTCCTGCAATCATTGGACCTGCAATCGTAATAACATAAGAATTATTGGACAAAAGAAACCAAGGTCCATCCAGTTCACCTTGTACCATCCTGGCAGTCGCATGCACAGGTCGTGTCCCAAACTATATATGACGGAGAGGTCAGGCATGAGATCAGATGAGCTTTTACATGTTGGAAGAAAGGATCCAAGTTACGATATTTATTATTTGAATTTCAGAAATCGATTTGAAGCTCTTCTTTGACTTCAATATTCTGAACATCTCCAACCTTCCGGTGAACTATTCTCAATCATTATCGGTAAGTTATGAGCAGGGAAAATAGAAAATTGGGGAAATGTTTCCCAAAACCTGTGGAGACATTTCATGCGTTCTGCGGAAAATTGCAGGGGTGGTTGATGCCATTCAGGGGTACATTTTACAGCCAAACCTACATTTTTTTCACTTTATTGATAAAAACTAAACATGAAGAAATAACCCTTATTAGATTGTTGCAAAAAAAAAGATTAAAGCTTTCTTTAACAAAAACCCCAGAACAACTGCGGGGCTCCAGGAGGCCGGAACCTGCTGTCTCTCAGGACCCATCACCACACAGAGAGAGAGAGAGAGAGAGAAAACGAGGGAGAGAGAGAATGTGTGCGAGAGAGAGAGAGACATATACAAACGCAGAGATAGACACACACACACACACACACACAGAGGAGAAACTCACATTCAGATACTCACAAACACAGAGGGACACAGACACACACACAGCATCAGGAGTGCTCCTCACTGAGCATGGCATCAGGAGTGCTCCACACTCAGCATGGCATCAGGAGTGCTCCACACTGAGCATGGCATCAGGAGTGCTCCACACTGAGCATGGCATCAGGAGTGCTCCACACTGAGCATGGCATCAGGAGTGCTCCACACTGAGCATGGCATCAGGAGTCCTCCACACTGAGCATGGCATCAGGAGTCCTCCACACTGAGCATGGCATCAGGAGTGCTCCACACTGAGCATGGCATCAGGAGTGCTCCACACTCAGCATGGCATCAGGAGTGCTCCACACTCAGCATGGCATCAGGAGTGCTCCGCACTGAGCATGGCATCAGGAGTCCTCCACACTGAGCATGGCATCAGGAGTCCTCCACACTGAGCATGGCATCAGGAGTGCTCAACACTGAGCATGGCATCAGGAGTGCTCCACACTCAGCATGGCATCAGGAGTGCTCCGCACTCAGCATGGCATCAGGAGTGCTCCGCACTCAGCATGGCATCAGGAGTGCTCCGCACTCAGCATGGCATCAGGAGTGCTCCGCACTCAGCATGGCATCAGGAGTGCTCCGCACTCAGCATGGCATCAGGAGTGCTCTGCACTCAGCATGGCATCAGGAGTGCTCCGCGCTCAGCATGGCATCAGGAGTGCTCCGCACTCAGCATGGCATCAGGTGCTCTCCACACTCAGCATGGCATCGGGAGTGCTCCACACTGAGCATGGCATCGGGACCTCTCCACACTGCTGCAGATCATGCAACAACAACAACAAAATGTTGGGAGGATGTCCCAGACCTCTGCAGCTCATGTCCTCTCCCACACCAGATGCCATGACCCCATCACCTCACCCGCTCCCGGCTCTACTGGTTCCCCATCCCTCAGAGGATAGAGTTCAAAATCCTTGTCCTTGCCTATAAGGCCCTCCGTCGCTTTGCCCCTTCCTACCTCTGGGATTTGCTAACCGCTTCCTCCGCTCAGCAGTCTCCGGCCTGCTCGACATCCCCCGCCCGGACCACCCCCCCATCGGCGGTCAGGGCCTTCAGCCTCTCAGCACCAAACCTCTGGAACCCCATGCCACAGACCCTTTGCCTCAGTACCTCCATTGCCACCTTCAAGGCAAGTCTCAAGACCCTCCTCTTCAACCGTGCCTTCAGTCACCGTCCATGCGCTCCAACCTCCCTTACCCCAACCGCGCCCCACCCCGCTTGGGTCCAAATCCCTGACTGTCCAGCATCTTGGGACATTCTCCCAAAGTGAAAGGCTCCATACAAATGTAACTTTGTATTGTGTTGTACCCACAGGGTGTTGTGAAGTTGGTAGACAGCATTGTGAGCAACACGAAGCAGTGGGAGCAAATAGATCGCAGAGACAGACACAGGGCAGCTTCATCATTGCTGGACACAGTGGCAAACTACGTGTTGGAGACTTTCAATGCATCCAATGGAAGAGTGTCAGTAACATCCCAATATATAGGTAAATACACACAGTCTCTGCGCTCTACAATATACTATGGAATTGCTTCAGCCGGATGCCGATCAGATAGAACACACGCCCGGCCCTGATTCATTTGTATTCCTACCTACACCGGTAGATTCAGACAGAAATCCAGTTAATCCGGTCAAAATACCAAGCTGGTCACTGCTGAATGCCTTCTGTGTCTGGAGTGGTTCCAGGAGGGAGATGGGACGAGTCCAATTCTGATTGATTGACAGCGGACTCCAGCCAGTCACAAGTCGGGCTGTCAATCAGGGCGGGGGAAGAGGGACGGGGAATAAACAAGGGAGGGAATGGGAGGAGTGATTGATTGACAGCCGGAGCTGCCTGTGAATGGGTGGAACCCATCCGCTCACGAGCGGCCTCAAGGCTGTCTATCACCTCGGAGGCACCGCTAATGGTTCCCCTTCCTGACACCAATGGTAATGGGAGGGAGGAGGCACCGCCCTCACTCCTCTCTGGGTGGGAATGTTGTAACCAAGCAAAGCTTACTAGATTTTTACTGGATAAATCTGTGACGATATTTCAAGTTAAAATACCTGATGTCTGTTTGGTTAGTGAACATTGCTTCGAATGAATCAAGATTATTGCATATTATTATGTGGCACCACTGCCTCCCATCTGGTGGGCAGGAATAGTATTTTGGCTTAACCGCGGACACCTCTTAAGACAGACAAAATGGCTTTCCCCCATGTCTCTGGCTTAACCTTCTTCCCTTGTACACTATAAGCACTCTGAGACGCTACCTTCCAAAGGGCACTGTATAAACACATGTTATTGTTTCAATAATCCTTATATTTCTTATTGTGCTTTTCACAAGGGGAGGATGTCCCAAAGCGCTTCACAGGATATACTGTAAAGTGTAGCAACTGTGTATTTTGTGGGTTCGCACAGCAGCCAATGTCAGCTTAGTCTATGTGACTCCAAGTTCCCAAATAGAAGCTTGGACTGACAAACCTAATGACGGTGAGGCGAGAGTGGTACCACTGAGACAGGCTGGTGGGGGGATTACAGTGTTGACAAGGAGAAAGCTACATTGACCCCCATTTTCTGTTTAATTTACCAGATATTGAAGTGCATGTTGCTCCAGAGAATGTCTCTCTGAATGATACGCTGGCATTAGACATGACTAACAACACATTGAACACTTATTGGAGGATTGTAACTGCAGAGAACCAATCTGGTAATGTTTCTATGGCTTAATTACACTAACGCTCTCTTTGCCACACTGCCCAGCTCTCTTTTACCCAAACTACACACCATCCAGAACTCTAGAGCCCATGTCCCCTGTCACCCCCATCGTCGCTTGACTCCACTGACTGCCCCAACACCCCATGGATCAAGTTCAATATCCTCCTTCTTGTCTATAAATCCCTCCATCAATCTCCCCCCCACACCAACACACACACCTCTGCAACCCCCTTCAAATGCTGACCTGCCGGTACCCTTCTCTCAGCGGGCACCGGCCGCTTCGTGTTCCCCACCCAACCAGCCCCACCGTCAGCTGTCAGGTTTTCAGCCATTCTGTTTCCACTCACTGGAACTCCAACCCGGACTCCCTCTGTCTCCCTCATTCCCTCCTTCACCTCATTCAAGGTCTCTCTCAAGACCTTCCTCTTTGATCACACATTCAATCGTCTTTATCCCCTCTCCTCCCCAAACCCCTCGTGCCCACCCCTAGCTCGGGTACCCAGCCAGGATAGTGAAGCACGTTGAGACATTGGATTACCAAGAGAATTGGATTCCCAAGAGAGAAAAAGAGGGAGAGATTGTCACATAAGATGGACTCAATTCTGACATTCTGAGTTCAGCTCCAAAATCCCATTAACCCATCCCTTAAGGACGATATACAAGGAGAAGTCATTTGGAGTTGAAGGGGTTTAGCTGAAACCACATAGCTTGCCATTGAGAGCACTGTCTGGCAATTTTCCCACTGCTTGTCCAGCCAGAACCATCCTACCCATTAGGGCTTTGGCTTGTAGGGTTTACACCAAACAAGTGAGAAGCTTCCCTGCTCCCAAAGACTAGATGTTGTTATTGGCAGCTCTTTCAATGTAAACCTCTTCTTGACAGACAAACCTGTTGTTGGGTTCCTTGCCTACAGCAACATGGAAACCATTCTGGATGGGTACTTTGATGATGAAGAGAATAAAGTGTTGGCAGATTATCAGCTAAACTCAAAAGTAGTCACAATCACAAGCAAGAAGAACATTTCTGATCACATGGAACTCATGAATTTTACCTTGAAGCACAAAAAGGTCAGTTTTGGGCAACGATAACTTGCATTTACTCAACGTCTTTTATGTGGGGGTAGCATCTCGGAGCGCTTAACAGTGATGCCAATTTGGGGAGACGGAAGATGACTGTAGGTACGGTCAAAGACGAAGGTCTTCAGGTGCTACCTGATAGTCCAGGCAAATATTCCAATGCAGTGCTGGGGCGGTGCCGCATTGTTAGAGGTGCTGTTTTTCGGATGAGATGACTGTGCCCATTCCTGGAGCTATTTGAAAAGGGATGGGAGTTTGTCCCTGTGTCCTGGCCAACAGTCCTACAGTCAAATCGGTTACTCACTCCCCGGCTGTTTGCGAGATGTCCCTGTGTGTAAATTGGGTGCCATGTTCGCCTACAAAGCACCGTCATTACACTATGCAGTAGATCCTGTGAAGCTCTTTGGGAGGTCCTCCCAACTTGAGATATTGTATCAATTGCAAGCATTATTATCATTATTAATAATTATTATTATCTGTTTCTCTTTGAGAAAGAAAATGGACGCAAACAAAAAGCCACGGTGTGCTATGTGGAAGCACACGTCCGAGAGACAGGGCTGGTCTGTGACGGGCTGCCACGTGATAACCTCCACTGAAGAACACACCTCGTGCGGCTGTTCTCAGTTGGCCAGCTTCGCCATTCTCATGACTCCCTTTGACGTAGAGGTAAGGCACCGCATTCGTACATCTCATCCCAGAATTGTTGTTGTTGTTCGTGGCGGTTTGCAGGATGTTGTTGTGCATACATAGTATTGGCTGCTGTCTTTGGCAAATAAAACAGTCACTGCACTTCACAGTAGGTCCTGTGAAGCATTTTGACGTCTCAACAATATGGTTGTATTAATTCCCTGATCCCTAAGAATCCCTGACCCCCACGTCTGTTCTGCCCTTCCAAATCCTGCTGATAAGCTGCGCCAGTCTGTCATCAGCAATGCCCTGGGATACTGCGGACTGTCCAGGGTCAGGACCTGGACTCCCGAGAGAGAGAGAGAGAGAGAGAGACTGTGACAGAGGCTGTTACATATTGCAGTATATTGCAGTATTGTGAGTATTGGCATCAGGGAGCAATCAACTTCAATGTAAACCTATTCATGGCTACAGATAATAACAATTTATGTCATCGAATTGTACAATAAGTTATTTATTATCTATTTAATATGTAATACATTCACATTTTATTCAATCCCCGTTTCACCCACAAAATATACAGTCACTACACTTTACAGCATAATCTGTGAAGTGCTTTGAGACGTCTCGAAGACTTGATAAGGCTCAATGTTATTATATTATGTCAAATGCAAAGATTATTGTATACTCGTTGCAGCTCGGCTTGCAACCAAAGGATTGGATGTGGAATGTAGATTGACACTCAGACAAACGTTTCATCTTTGTCTATGGAGGACTCCTGTGGGAGGACTCCTTTTGGCTGTGCTGTTCTTTAAGAGGGCAACTAATTTTGCGTTGCTGTTGCAGTCCTTTCAGCATTGAAGTGCAGCCGTGTTGTTCTTTGTTCTTCAGTTGCATTTGATGGGCTTCTCTCTTTTGTCCATTATTTTGACGTACCCTTGAAAGGTTTGATTTTCGCTCAGGCATCTTTACAACGATCAATATAAGTGTGTAACTTATAATCGCGGGACATCCTCCTGACGTGAAAAACACTGTAAAAATGAAATTTTGTGGTTGTTGCCGCGGTTTAGCTTTGTCTGTGTTCTTTATTTTGTTCCCACCGCCGCTTGGCTGTGCGCCTGCTCTCTGACACAGGATGACACAGCCCCACTTTGACTTGACAGCCACCATGTGTAACCGCAGGGAAGAAAGCAAAACTGAAATACTTTTTGGTCATAATTTCTGAACCATAGGAGATACCAGGAACCAAATCCTCCCATGTCACTGCCAGTGCAAGACCTTTCCGATGTGGAAAATCATGTCTCGTGTCAATCGGTTATTGAGATCCTTCTTGAAGTGCAGACAGACATTGTCGTTTTATTAGGATAGATTATATTTATACTTACTCTATATTATTTACAACAGCCTATACCATGCTGGACTGTGGGTGATGGTGAGCAGCTCGTTACAGTGTGACTCACAGCCTGAGATAGAGAAGGCGGGGAAACCAAATGGGCGGGAAAGTGTGCGGGGAAACGGACAACTCCAAGCGAACGAGACTGACAGAGGCCTATCAAATCCCCTCATAACCTTGAAAACTTCTATGAAGTCTCCTTTTAACCTTCTCTGCTCCAAGGAGAATAATCCCAGCTTCTCTAGCCTCGCCTAATAGCTGAAGACCCTCATTCCTGGTACCATCCTGGTAAATCTCCTTTGCACCCTCTCCAATGTCTTGACATCCTTATCTACCTGTCCTGCCACCTTCAAAGACTTAGTTATATGAACCTCCAGGTTTCTCTGTTCCTTTACCCCCTTTAAAGTTATACCATCAACTTATTTTGCCTCTCATCATCCTCCCAAAATCTCACACACACTGACACACACACCCTCCCCTCCCCTCTCACACACACTGACAGACAGAGCGGGAACGGGAGGCAGTGAGTAGTTGGTTCTATGAGCTACTTATTACCCGGAGGTAGAGTTTAAGGAGGAGGAGACTTTGTCAAGTTACCTGTGATGAGGAATGGATGCAGTGTAAATAGTTTTGAAGTTTACTTGAATTATAGTTATAAAAGTAAATATTGTTGAACAGTCAATGGATATAGATAGGTATAGACATGTTTAAGCAATATCACTTAATATAGCATTGAATAGAATTTAATATGGAATCCAATAGAATGTAATATAACTTAAAGATATTGCTGAAGCTTCAGGAATAGTGAAAAGAAAAGAATGTGAAGCAGACAGGTTATATGAGGAAGTTTGAATGCATGTTAAATGATAAATGTTAAGAGCTATTTTAAGGATAGTCCCTGATTGGGACGTCCCCCTGACGTGAAAGGTGCTTTACAAATGTAATTTTGTTATTGTTGTTGTTGATTCCCTGTCACTGGGTTTTGACTAAAACCTTGATAAATTACAAGATCGTCTGCAACGGTTTCTTGTTTCTCTGCTAATATAATGAGATCAATGTCTCTGTGAATGTGCGTTGTCTCGATGTTTCTGTAATGAGACATATTGTCTCTGTGTGACTGTAATGAGACACTGTCTGTGTGACTGTAAAGAGACGTGTTGTCTCTGTGTGACTGTAATCGACATTGTCTCCGTGTGACTGTAAAGAGACGTGTTGTCTCTGTGTGACTGTAGTGAGACGTGTTGTCTGTGCGATTGTAATGAGACGTGTTATCTCTGTGTGACTGTAAAGAGACGTGTTGTCTCTGTGTGACTGTAAAGAGACGTGTTGTCTCTGTGTGACTGTAATGAGACGTGTTATCTCTGTGTGACTGTAATGAGACGTGTTGTCTCTGTGTGACTGTAATGAGACGTGTTGTCTGTGCGATTGTAATGAGACGTGTTGTCTCTGTGTGACTGTAGTGAGACGTGTTGTCTCTGTGTGACTGTAATGACGTGTTGTCTCTCTGTCGCAGGTCGGGCCTGCCCTACACATCATCACTCAGGTTGGGATTATTGCCTCGCTCGTGTGTCTCACAATCTGCATCCTCACCTTCCTCTTCTGCCGAACGCTTCAGAGGGAAACCCGCACAATCTATCTGAACCTGTCTGTGAGCCTGTTCCTGGCAGAGCTTCTGTTTGTAACAGGAATAACCCGGACTAGCAACAAGGTACGAGTGTGTGTTCATGGTAAAGGACACGAGCGACTTGCAGTTAAATTGCTCCCTTCGTGTGGGGTTGTGGCTCAGAGTTCTTTAACGCATCTTTGTGTGTGTTCAGGATGTGTGTTTGTGCGTGTTGAGGAACACGGCTGTGCGTGTGTTCAGAAATATGGCATTAGGAATGGGTGAATGTGTGGTTTTGTTTGGGTTTTAATAAAAAGCTCTGATCAACAGAATCGCACCAGGGATCAGTGATATACGAAGTTCCCTTTCAGATCAGCTGTGCGATCATTGCCGGAGCCTTGCACTACCTGTTCCTCGCGGCTTTCACTTGGATGTTCCTGGATGGGCTGCAGCTATTCCTCCTGGTTAAAAACCTCAGCAGAATGAAAGCTTCCCACAGCTCCAGACTGAGAGAGATGGGTCTCTACGCCTTTGGTTACGGAATTCCTGCCATCATTGTGGGCATTTCTGCGGCTGTGAACCCCGGGGGGTTTGGGTCACCGCGATTGTAAGTCTGTAGCTCGGCTTCCGACCTCTGATGGGCAACAACACAATACATGAGGGGTGTCAGTCTGTCTCAGTCGGTAACTCAGAAGTTTGTGCGCTCAAGTCTCATCTTGGGACTTGTATAGTCGAAGCTGATGCTTCAATTCAGTGCTGGGATTGTGCTGCATTGTTAGAGACAACTTCCTTTAGATGAACCGTTAAACTGAGCTCTCGTCTGTACCTGTTCAGGGAGATGACAACAACAATAAAATGACATTTATAGACTACCTTTCACGTCAGGACGAAGTCCCAAGGCTCTGAAACATTAAGATCCTATGACATTATGAGAGAAGAGAAGGGAGTCTCACTCTCCGGCCTACAATCCCTCAGATAAAATTGATCACTCACTTCATGGCTGTTTCTGGGGCTTTGCTGTGTGCAAAATTGGCTGTCCACAAAATACACAGTCACTGCACTTTAAAGGATATGCTATGAAGTGCTTTGAGATGTCCTTCCGATGTGAAAAGCGCGGAGGAAATGTAAATTATATGGTATTGTTTTGACCCTATTATTTAAACCTGGGTCCCATCTGCTACATCAGTTTGCAGAGAGATAAGCAACAGCTGCTGAATCTCCGCAACTCCCACTTGTGGAACCATCTCTCAGTGGGAAGAGATGTGTGTCCGAGCTGTGGGGAGGAAGATGGTGGCAATGCTCCCACACATTCATTCCTGTGCTGTCCACCAGAAAGCTCGCGGGGTCTTCCTGGTACCTGCTATCCATCCAGTGCCATCTCAAACCCGCACTTGTTGGATATCAAATGACCAATAAAGTAGTGATTATTCTCCTTGGTGCGGGGAGTGGGGAGAGAGATAAGCGTTGTCTCCTTGGAGCTGAACTGGCACTAAAGTGGTCCGAGCTGGACACGGAGTGGGAACCTTGCCAACAGTGCTCCCCATGGCAAGTTATATGGTTTTAACTGGTTAGACTCCAGCAGTTACCCCAATGGACCCTCTGGGCTCCCCAAGCCTTGGCTCTTGACAACCTGAGCCAAATAATCTCTGAAATTAGGTAAACAGGACGCATTCCCCAAGGGAGAGCGAGAGGGTACGCATTCAATCCCAGACAAAGGAATGTCCATGTACAGGTGGAATGCATAGAGCTTCCAGTCTGGTTTGGATACTCATAAGCAGTGGTCATGGGTGTCTGCAACTTGGACACCCATCTGACCAAGAAGAAAAGCCTAACACATTAGGGGGAGTAAGATTCTGTAACTGCATCTCTTTTTGTGAACAGCTGTTGGCTGCAGTTACAGAGAGGATTTATCTGGAGCTTCCTTGGACCAGTCATTGCAATCATTTTGGTATTTATCACACAATGTTCTCAATTTTCTCTCCCCTTCCCCCCAGCCAAACCTTTATAACCTCCAGCAACTCCCTCTGCTCAGTCTGTTTCCCCCCCACCACAATCCCACCCCCCCCGGCCATCCACCCCACCACTGGCCGATGAGTTTTCAGCCATTCTGCCCCTGATGGAGCTTGACGCCCCCTGCCTTCCCACCTTTAAAAACTCGGCCAAAGACTCATCTCATCAGCACTGCATCTTTCCGATGAGACGTTAAGCCAAACTCCCCATCTGTTCCCTGTTCAGGTGGACATTAAAAATCCTACGATGCGATTGGAAAAGAGAAGGGAGTTTCCCTCTCTCTCTCCCAGTGTCCTGACTGACAATCCTCCACATAAAGCCGGTCATTCACTTCATGTCTGTTTGTGGAAATGCACAAATTGGCTTCTGCCTTCACCCTCAAAATACACAGTCACCGCACTTTACTGTATGACCTTGAGTCGTGTTTATGACATGATAAGGCTCTATAACTATTGTAAGTATTATTAGTATTCCATGACAGTTTCTCTGTAATATTATTTGGACTGAACAAGTAAAATTGCCTGTCGTTTGCAGATTAACACCATTCTCTTCATTGGAACTCTCTGGACTCTGAGGGAAAAGCTCTCCGGCCTGAACACACAAGTGTCCAAAATTAAAGACAAGAGGTTTGTTATACAGTTAATATTTGCGCTATAACAGCCATCCTCACATCTGGTACAGCCCTTTATCAAGTCGTCCAGATGTCGCAAAGAACTTTGCAGGAGACTTTCCTGTAACGTGCGGTGTATTTTGTTGGCAAACACGGCAGCCAATTCGCACACAACGACATCCCATGAACAGCCATGAAGTGAGTGGCCATTTTATCCGGGGAATTGTCAGCCAAGTACACCGGAGAGAGAAAGAGAGAGAGAGAGGGGGAAACTCCCATATCTTTTCCAATAGCGCTGTGGGATCTTTAATATTCACTTGCGCAGACGGACAGCTATCTTTAACATCTGATCCGTTAACTTTGCCGTGATGTTAGAGGCTATTATGTTTACGGTGAATATTCTTTCCACTTTGACGTCGCCTTCAGTCACCTGTACTCTCCTCAGCTCAGCGTCAAACTACACCACTGTTGAGCACTACCCCACGTGAAAGGTGCTGTATAAATCCAAGTTGTTCTTGTTGGCCGCCTGACATGAAAGGTGCTGTATCCCAATTGCAAGTACAGTATTATTATTGTTATTTTTCAGTCAAATGACTTGGAAGCACAGGAAGGCTTCATGTGAGGTGAGAAGTTATTGGCTTTGAGATGTGAAAGGTGCCGTATCGACCATTAATAATCATAGTCCTTACATTTGGTATAACACCTTTCATGTCGGGAGAACATCCCAGAACCCTTCCCAGGGTTCAGTGTAAAGCCCAGTTACTGTGTGTTTGTAGGTGACTGTGGCAGCCAGCGATGTCTGTGCAAACATCCGTGCAGTGAGTGAGCCGGTTATTTGTTGGTGTGAGCCTTACTCTGACGGTTGTCTTGTTCCTGGGCAGGATGCTGGCGTTTAAAGCCGTGGGGCAGGTGTTTGTCCTGGGCTGTACCTGGATCCTGGGAGCGTTTCACTTCCAGAAGGAAACGGTGGTCATGGCTTATTTATTCACCATCGTCAACAGCTTCCAGGGCGTCTTTATCTTCATCTTCCTGTGCGTTCTGAACAAGCAGGTAAGCCCCCCATCAGCGGGATGGCTTTCAGCCTCTCTGTCCTCGTCTTTGGATCCAAGACAGTAGAACAAGAGGACACGAGGTTAGAGTAGCAAAGGGGCAAATTCAGGACAGACACCAGGAAGGTTTTCTTAACCCAGAAGGTAATTAATGAGTGGGACAGGGCGGCCAGGAATTGGGGTTGAGGCCAGAACGCCGAGACTTATTTAAAAAGCAGCTCGAAGCTGTGATGGGGACGATGGTCAGGCGGGTGTTCTGGAGGTGATCAGATTAGATGGGGCAAAGGGACTTCGTGCTCCTGTTACAGGAATCTGCAGCCTTTTCTCTCATTAAGACGAAGGGTTAAGACAATAATTTCCTGCCCCATTTCCTCTTCATTAAAGGTGAGGGAGGAATATCGCTGGTGCTTTGCCAGAGTGAACAGAGGGGTGAGATCAAGCTACACGGCGGAAACGGTCTCTGCGAGTGCACAAATGACAGGAACATCGGTGAGTCTATCCTTCGTACAGCATTGCACTGGAGTATCAGCCAAGACTGTGCCCTCGACTTCCTCCATTGCCTCCATTGACGACGGTGCCTTCAGCCATTTCACCCCCATCTCTCAGCAACTCTCTGCCTCAATGCCTCCGCCTCACCACCTCTTTATCTATCCTCAATTCCCCGCCTTAAGACTTAGCTATTGGAAGAGAGAAGGGAGTTTCTCTCCTGGTGTTCTGGCCGACAATCCCTCAAATAAAATTGGTCACTCACTCCACGGCTGTTCGTAGGGACATCGCTGTGCACAAATACGCTGTCCACACTGTCCAAAGCCTCGTGTCATCCTCCCAACATGAAAGGCGCTATACAACTAGAATTTTATAAAAATATAACATAACAATCCTTGCATTTGGATACAGCGCTGTTCACGTCTTCTCGACGTCTCAAAGTGCTTCACAGAATAGACTGTAAAATGAATTGACTGTATATTTGGGGGTGAAACGCAGCAGCCAATTGGGCACAGCAGCGTCTCCACACACAGTCGTTGATTGAAGTGACCAATTTATTATCGTTTTCTTTCTTGAGGGATATTGCCAGGAATGTGGAGCAAAGAAACAATTTTGTTGTTGTTGTTGTTGCCACATATCCCAAAAGTTGAAGTGCTCATTTAATTAATTATGTTTCTTTATTTACCTGCAATTATTAATTTCTATGATTTGTTATATTTAATGTTATTTTTGTTTATTTTGTTAATTATTGTTATTTTTATTGCACGTGTGAGGCCGTGTGAATGATTTTCTGTGTCTCATCCTAGGCTGATGGCAGTGGGAAGTCTTTGGAACATTAATGTCTTCATCAGTCTGTGTGCGAATCATCGTGTGGACCCGAGGCAAACGGTACATCTTTGTGGTTACACAGAGGGAATTAGCAACTGGAACATGGTGGCCAGGAAGGGGGGGCGGGGGGTGAGGACAGGACGCTGGGACTGATTTAAAAAGCAGCTCAATGCAATGCTGAGGGTTATTCGAGTGAACATTGTGGAGAAATGAGATCCGATGGTCCAAAGGATCATCTTCATCCAAACCCACTATGTGATTCACATAACTCAGCCTCAATAACCTCAAATAATCTCCAACATTGCAGCGCTCCGTCCCCCTGACCCCCCCCCTCCCCCTGCACCCCCTCCCCCTGAGCCCCCACTCCCCCTCCCCCTGACCCCCCTCCCCCTGCCCCCCTCCCCCTGCCCCCCTCCCCCTGCCCCCCTCCCCTGCCCCCCTCCCCTGCCCCCCTCCCCTGCCCCCCTCCCCTGCCCCCCACTCCCCCTGCCCCCCCTCCCCTGAACCCCCTCCCCCTGCCGCCCCTCCCCCTGCCCCCCCCCCCTGCCCCCCTACCCCTGAGCCCCCACTCCCCTGCACCCCCTGCACCCCCCCACACCGCCTCAACCCTCCGCCTGCCTCCCACTCTGCCTGCCCCCCCTCCCCCTGGCCTCTACTCCCAATGCCCCCCACTCCCCCTGCCCCCCACTCCCCCTGCCCCCTTCCCCCTGAATCCCCACTCTCCTTGCACCCACCCCCACACCGCCCCAACCCTCCCCCTGCCGCCCCTCCCCCTGCCCCCCTCCCCCCGCCCACCCCCCTCCCCTGCCCCACTCCCCATGCCCCCACTCCCCCTGACCCCCTCCCCACCCAACCCTCCCCCCCTCCCAGTGATTTATTTATCCAGAGTCAGTCGCGGTGGAGTCCCGTAGCTCAGTGGTTAGAGCACTTGCCTCACAAGCGGGCAACCTGGGTTTGATGCCCGGCGAGGGGAAATGTTGGTCACGTTTCCTTACTCCACACACCTCTGTTTACCTGAAGTAAGTGGGAACCCAATTGTTAGTCGATTGGCAGAATGACAATTCCTTCCAAATAAAATAATAATAAATCGGTCGCTCAACCCACGACTTGCCAGACTCCGCCACTGCCTCACCCCTCAGGCTGCCGAAACCCTCACCTGCGCATTCTTCACATCAAGGCTCGACTACAGGGACTCCCTCCTCATCGGCCTTCCCAACGCTTCCCTTCACAAGCTGCAGATCATCCCAAACTCTGCAGCTCGTGTCCTCTCCCGCACCAGGCTCCGTGATCACATCACTCCCACCCTCGCCCGACTCCACCGGCTCCCCATCCCCCAGAGGATCGAGTTCAAGATCCTCGTCCTCACCTTTAAGGCCATCGATGGCCTTGCCCTCTCCTACCTCTCTGACCTGCTGACTCCCTACCAACCTGCCCACTCCCTCCGTTCATCGGGCTCCGGTCTGCTCCACGTCTTCATGCCTTTGGTCACCCTCCCACCTCTCCGCCTTCCCTCACCCCTACACCACCCCTCCCCCTCCTCTCGCCACCCCTCCCCCATGCTCCGGCCCCAACACCTGACTGTTCAGCGCTTTGAAACGACCTCCCGATGTGAAAGGCGCTCTATAAATGTAATTTTGTTGTTGGTGTTGTGTGTGGGACAATGCAATTCGCAGCTGCATTTTGCCCCCAAAATATGGATTCAATTCACTTTACGGTATATTCTGTGAATCTCTCTGAGATGCCTCGAAGACGCAATAAGGCACGGTATCAGCTGCAAGCATTATTATTAATACAAAGGGCTTTATAGTTGGAGGTCACGTGCATAGCAAGAGCACGCAGGACTACATTTGCTGAGATATTTAGAGGAGAGGAGAAAGGACTCCAAATGTGGAGGCTGACGGCAACAGATAAGATTTTTCTGTGCGTCGTTGGAAGAGTGGCGCTATGTAAATGTAATTTGTGTTGCTTGTTTTTGAATTGGTTTGGTAAAGCGTAATACTGTATATAGTGGTAGAATTTGTTTCATGAATACTTTCCTATGAATGTTGTATATTTTTAACAGAATAAATCATACAGAGAATAAAGGAATTGCTTAAGACACCGGTGTTATGGATTGAGATTCATTACATAGTGTTAGAAGTGAAAGTGAACTTGGGTTGGAACAGACAAACAGGTTGAACATGGATGGCATTAGATATCAACACGGTCACCCAGCATTCCGTTGAGGTAAAATCTGTGAAGCCGAGTATATTCAAACAAAAGTACCATTGAAGCGCACTTATTTCAGCAGTCAACCCTCATCGCCGCGAGACCGAGTGCTGCGAGTCCGGACCAGGGTTCTTCCTTAGTTACTTCAGTTATTCCGGCTTTCCATCTTCCATCACCGTCTGTTGGGGCCGTTCCTGACTGCTTCCCACTTCTCTTCTTCGGCTCCTTATAGTCGGTCGCCTGACTTGCCATTGCATCCCGCGTTTACATACCCATCACTTCGTATTGTACTTCGCCTTATTCGGCGGTTTGTCGACCAACCACCACGTCCTTCCTGTGGCCCCTCTACCCACTTCTGATACAGTCACGTACTCAGGTTAATCAATCGTTTGGCTTGGGGTCAGCCTGACTGAGTCTCCACGAGGCCTTCCCTGTGTCCTGTCTAAGATAGGAGATTGATCAGTTTAGGGCTGTATCTGGTGCTTGTTATTTTGCTGTGTGGGATCATCAGTACATTCCTTTTAAGTGACTGGTTATCTCTTATCAGTATCCCGGGATGGTACCGAGGTCCTCCAGTTTACACAACTTGCTCATTAGTTGCTATTCTTGAGGGTTGCCTTCTGTCACTTGGCCCTGTCAGAATCCAGCGACTTATTGCTAAGTCGAGATCCTGTGTCGACCGGTACCTTGGACCGTTCCCTGTGGGCTTCTTGTTGTTGTTCAAGGTCCTCGCCCTCACGTATAATCCCTTCACATCCAAACACCTCCCCATCGCTCCGAGATGATGTCCTGTGTAGTGGAGCGCTGTGTAAATGCATTCACATTCCTTGTTGTTGGATTCCTTCGATATTTACAAACACACAGTCACTTTACATTATTTCCTGTAAAGCGCTTTTGGGATGTCCTCCCGATGGAAAGGTTCCATATCAAACTGCAAGGCTTCCAAATGTATAATTGATATCATTAATATTGTTAATATATGACAATATTAATGTCCCTGAGCAGGAGGGGAGATTATTGGCTGTGTGTCTAACTTGTGTCTTGACAGATGCAGAAACTCATTGCCAGGATTAAGAGACTCCAAAACAAATGACTCAAAGCTCTGCATCATGTTTTCCGTTTGTCCGGTATGGACTGGGACTCTCTCTTTCTTTCGCTCTCCTTTTCTTTCTCTCTCTCTTCCCCCAGAGTGACACCTGCTTCTAACCACAGAGTATTAGGCAGGTTGGCGAGAGCCAAGGTTTGGGCACTCCAGATGTGTGTTGGGTAACTGCTGGAGTCTAACCAGCGAGAACCCCATAACTTGCCGTTGACAGCACTGTCCAGCAAGCTTTCCCGCTGCTTGTCTCACTCGGGGAGCTGGAGGGCGCTATATAAGTGCAAGCTGTTGCTGTTGTTGTTGGTGATGTGTTCACACAGGAGGCTTGAACCGTTCTCTTTTCCAACAGTGCCATGAGATCTCTAACGTCTACCTGAACAGGCACAGAGGGTTGAGCTCGATGTGACGTCTCACCAAAGGACGGCACCTCTGACAGTGCGGTGTTCCACCCGAGCACTGAACTGGAGCAGCTCAGTCTATATGAGTTCCAAGTCCTGAAATGACAACGTTTCACACACTCACACACTATCGCTCTCCCGACAATCAGCTCACAAGTCTTTTGATTTAAATCATGTTTATTCCTATCAAGTTAATATTTCACAGGAATATTTACAAAGGTGTAACACAACGCAGATTTGTGTCTTTTGCCTCTCAAGAGATTGTTATCTCTGTGTTGGAGTAAATAGTGTGGAGACAGATGGGAAATATAACTGTTTACAGCAGATCACAAACATCCAGCGCAAAGCCCTTTCATTCCCCAAATTGCACCTTGAAATAAAATTCAGCCAATATGAATTTGATAAGATAGTAATAAAAATAATAATAATAGTAACCTTTGCATTTTGCACAGTGCATTATCAGGTCAGAAGCATGTCTCAAAGTGCTTCACAGGCGTTACTGTAAAATGCAGTGACTGCGCAATTGCACACAGCTACGTCCCACAAACAGCCATGGTGCGAATGACTGTATCTGGGGGAATGTTGGCCAGGACTTGGGGAGAGAGAAACTGCCTTCACTTTCGAAGGAATTTTAATGTCCATTTGAACATGGCACAGACGGAACCTTGATTTAATGTCTCACCAGAAAAATGGCACCTCCGACAACGCAGCGCTCCCCAGCGTTGACCTGGAGCATTAGCTTAGACTATGTGATTCCAAGTCCTGACATGGGGCTCGAACCCACAACCTTCTGACTCCGAGAAGAGAGCACTACCACTGTGCCAGGCTGACATGCCACGCTGATGAACTTAAACGCATTCAGATCCCCTTATTTAAGGTCTGCATCAAGACCTACCTTTTTAATTATGCTTTCAGTCATCTGTCAAAGCCCCTCCCTCATCCTCCACCCCCTCACTCCCATTCCCACCCCCCCAACCTCACCCCAACCCCCCCCCCACCACCCAGCAGACTTTGTGATGTCCTCCTGACACGAAAGGCGTTGTGTAAGTATAAAATGTATTGCGCATTATATCAGCTGCAAAATTCTGCCTCTATAACAACGATAACCACATTTCTAATCAATTACATTATGCATAAGCGCTTCATTCGGCGTTGAGGAACATGGGAACAGGAGTGGGCCATTCAGCCCCTTGAGCCTATTCTGCCGTACTATTAGACCGTGGCTGATCTGTACCCCAACTCCAACCCCCTTTGCCCCATATGCCTCGATACACTGATCCAAACAGAACATCTGTCCACCTCAGTCTTCAAAATTTGAGTCCAGAATTTGAATCCCTTTGAGAGAGGGAGAGAGCTCCAGATTTCCACTCCCCTTCGTGTTTGTTCTCACGTGACAAGTGCTGGGTTAATGTGCAAGTGTGTGGGGTGGGGTGTGGGGTGGGGTGGGGGTGACATACGCTGAGCAGGATAGTCCAGGCTTGATTCCCTGGATGGTCGAGGCCAGTCAGGCCAGATGCTGTAGAGGGTGACGGAGCTTATCTACAATGTGGTCCCCTCACACGGTCTGACAGTAGATCATTGTGTGTAGTCACTGCACCTCCAGCTCCTCATCCAATCAGGGTTCATCCTGCAAAGGGTTAATGTTACAGAAGGCTCTGTCACACCAAGTTCATTTATTTTTGTTCAGTGGGGTGTGCGACACATGGAGAAACCCAGCACCGCGCTTCATAGTCTCCAAACCCAGCTGAGATTTCCATGTATCCCAACTGATAGAATCCCAGAGATATATAGTTGGAATGGAATGCGCTCTCTCTCTCTCTCTCTCTCTCTCTCTCTCGCGCGCTCTCTCTCTCTCTCTCTGGAGGGATGTATCCCCCTTACCTGATCCCGGAAAGTATTAGGCGCAGGTTGGCAAGAGCCAAGGCTTGGGGGGGAGCCCAGAGTGTGCATTGGGGTAACTGCTGGAGTCTAACCAGCGTGAGGATAATTTAATTACTTAATCTCTCTCGCGAGGGCTTTCGGAAGTTCAACTTCTCTCACTTTGACTTCTGCTTCTCCAACACATCTTTTCTTGTCAATAAACAAGTAAACGAGAAAGCAGTGGATGGAGCCAATGAAGCAAATGAAGGTCCCTATGAGTATGAGCCATGAAATGGGATTAGACAGTATCTGATAATATATGCAATTATACAGGACATAATATTGTCATGGCCGGTATAACTGCCATGTCTCAGTATAATTACCTCTACCCCACCTGTACACATCAACAATCAATCTCCAACTCACTAAACATAACTTACCAAACTACAATACTTAATCTTTAAACTATATTAAACATTTGTATTTATCCCACTTCAGCACAACGGGGTCCCTGTTCTTGCGCCAATGTGAGGCTTCATTTATTTTCGTGACCCTGTGGTGAAGTCAGGACTGACACAAATCTTATGGAATTAATCACATTAATAATGGATATAAGTAATTAAAAGTACATTCAATCATTCTTACGTATCCACGTATACTGTGGCTCACAATAATTTAAGTTGTTCAAACCAAATGCTGCGGCAGAGACAGTAGGAAAATGTCCAATTTAATGTTTTCATTTGAATCCAATGTCCATCAAAAGGTATCCAAGTATTGTTGTAAAGTTCCCTGTTCGATATCACCCAAAGGTATCCGGGTTTTATTGCACATTTAGTGTTGTTTAAATCATAGTCTTGATCTTCTTTCTTTAGAAGCTGGAATACGGTTTGCGACTCTGAGTTCTAATTTCTTCCTCTCTCTTTCGAATCGATCTCCATTCATACTATTGATGAGGTGACCTTTCACCTGTTGTCTTTTGCAGATGGTTCCTTTGTAAAAATATGCAACACAGCTCTCTCTCTCTCTCCAGCCGCAGACCATCTCTCCATGAGAAAATGTCTGATAAGGAACGTGAACAGTTTGACGTTTGTAAACAGTCTTTTTGTTTCTCGTCCTTGAGAAAGGGTCTTCTTCGAAGATCGTCACAACCGGATCCCCTCATATGAGATTGATCATATGTTTCAAATATATGTATATATATATGTACACATAAACATGGCAAATATAACTTAAGATATTATTTAACACATTAATTATAGAATCTTACACCAGATAAAACTGTATAACTTACCATTGATATTGCTGTCCAGAAAGGCTCAGCTCTGGTCCTGGGTTTGTGTATGTGTCAGTCCTGTGGAGGTACCACTTACCGAAGTGAGTGTCAAGGGGATGCCGGCAAGTTCTGACTTGAACGCAATCCTCCTCATCTTCCGCACGGCAGTGAACCACCCACGATATTCAGCCCTCACCTACAACAACAGGGACAAGGGAAGCTCAAACAGCGCTGGGATTCACGAGTGGAACCGTATAAACCCACACCATCCGGCCCTTCATGTCTGTGCTGTGCCCTTTCCTTCATCCAATTCCCCCAAATAAAATCACTTCCACTTCACTTCCTGACCTCCCGCCTCAACTATTCAAATGCTCCCCTCGCCGATCTCCCCAGCTCCACCATCCATAAAATCCAGCTCATCCAAACCTCTGCCACTCGCATACTCACCCATACTAAACTCCACACCCCCATCACACCAGGTCTAGCCAGGCTCAACTGTCTCCCTATCACTGAACAGATTGATTTCAAGATGCTCACACTCAAATCCTTTCATGTCCTGGCATCTCCCTACTTCTCCGACCTGCTTACTCCCCAACCTACAACCCATTGCCTCCGCTTGACTAGCTCCGGCCTCCTGCTTGTCCCTCGTGCCCTCCGTTCCACCATTGGTGGCCACACTTTTAGCTACTATGCCCCGAAACTCTGGAGCACTTTCCTCTATCCCTCCACCTTGCCCCTCCTTCTCCATCTTCAGGAGGGACCTGCCTTGTTTGGATGCCACATTTGCCTACAAAATACAGTCACTGTACTTTACAGTATATCGTGTGAAGCGCTTTGAGATATCGCAACGACATGATCAGGCGCTGTTTCAAATATAAGGATTATTATTATGAGAAGGAGAGCAGCTGCACATACCTTGCGATTTAGCAGACACAGGAGGATGAAGATAAAGACGCCCTGGAAGCTGTTGACGATGGTGAATAAATAAGCCATGACCACCGTTTCCTTCTGGAAGTGAAACGCTCCCAGGATCCAGGTACAGCCCAGGACAAACACCTGCCCCACGGCTTTAAACGCCAGCATCCTGCCCAGGAACAAGACAACCGTCAGAGTAAGGCTCACACCAACAAATAACCGGCTCACTCACTGCACGGATGTTTGCACAGACATC
The DNA here is from genome assembly GCF_018977255.1 of Callorhinchus milii. Taxonomy (NCBI): domain Eukaryota; kingdom Metazoa; phylum Chordata; class Chondrichthyes; order Chimaeriformes; family Callorhinchidae; genus Callorhinchus; species Callorhinchus milii. The sequence goes on from NW_024704770.1 coordinate 776,964, forward strand.
GCTGGCTGCCAAATAATCCTTGCATTTATATAGTGCTTTTCACATCTTCTGGACGTCTCAAAGCGCTTCACAGAATATACTATTGTGAGTGAAACACAGCAGCCGATTGCACACAACAGCGACCAACGAACAGTCATGGATTGAAGTGACCAATTTGTCGTTGTGTCTTTTTCTTGAGGGATTATAACCAGGGCTGTGGAGTGAGGAAACTTGCCCAAGGTTTCGCCCTTCTGGGAATTGAACCCAGGTCTCTCGCTTGCAAGGTGACAACTGAGCTACAGGTCTCCACAATAATTATGATTATTATTAGTCGATACAGCACCTGTTGCATAAAGATGATGTCTCAAAGCACTTCACAAGGTTTACCAATAGCCTCTACCATCACCTCAAGCCTCCTATGCCCTCAAATCATTTGACTGAATAATAATAATACCGGCAGACAAACATGGCAGCGAATTTGCACAAAGCAATTTCCCACAAACAGTCAGTGTAATGATTCTCACAACTCAGATGTAGAGATAAACTATTTTATTCTCAGCTGAAAAAGCAACCAAAATTCCAACCATAAACCACAGCAGCTATTCTCCTCGAATTTCTTTTTATATTTCTGTTCCTGGATCCCAGTTGACTGTCTATTTGCTCTTGAAGGGTGATTCAACTGTCAGGAAGTGAATGGTCACCTTTATGTGGGGTATTGTCAGACAGGACATCGGGGAGAGAGAAACAGCCTGAACAGGCAGACAGGGCCTCTGCTTATGTCTTGTCTTATCTCATATTAGTCTATGTGACTCCAAGCCCTGACAGGTTGGGCTTTACCCCATCATTCTGAGATGTGGTGAGGTGGAGGCAGACACACATATTGCCGCAACATTAAACACGTTGCATTTTATATCACCGAGAAATTTTAGTGGCTGTATTTTTACCAGCCAAACGCAGCAGCCAATTTTAGGTCAGGTTGGCTCAGTGGGTAATACTGAGATAGACCCAGTGCATTCAAGCTCCAGTGTTGGGGACTTTGAGGGCACAATCTGGACTGACGCTCCAGTGCAGTGTTGGAGGGAGAGAGCACCGCGTTGTCAGAGGTACCGCCCTTCAGCGAGACACTAAACAGAGCCCTCCATCTGTGTCTGTTGAGGTGGACATGAAGGATCCCGTGGAGCTATTTGAAAAGAAATGGGAATTTCTCTTTCCTGGTGTCCTGGCCAACAAACCCCCAGATACAATTGGTCACACATTTCAAAGTTGTTTGTGGGATGTTTCCATGTGCAATTTAGCTTCCACCTTTGCCAACACAGTCACTACAATTAACAATAAAAATCCTGTGAAGCACTCTGAGAGGTCTCAACAACGTGACGTGGCTCAGTATCAGAAGCAAGGATTATTATTTCAATATTATCATATTATTATGTATTATTATGTACTACTACTATGATTGATCATAAAGAAACAAAGTCGCTGGGATACGGGCTTTCTTACCTCGTGTCTTTGATCTTTGAGACTTCAACATCACGATGGGAAAGCTCGTCTTTCAAGGTGACAAGTGTGGCCATGAACAGACCTGTGTTGACCTATTGAGCAATTCAAATAATCAATAGCACTGTGTCTTCTCAACAGAGCCCCAACCACAAGATGGGCTCAGATGAAGAAGACTCTTCAGCCCATCTGACCTCACCACCTCCACACCTGCCCAACCACCCCCCATCACAGCACTGAGCTGCTTTTTAAATGAGTCCCAGCACCTGGCATCAACCCGTCCCCCCCCCACCGCCATCCAACAATCCCACCACATCCACCCCCCACCCGCCCCTTCCTGGCCACCCTGTTCAAATCAGAAACACTTCCTGGTGTCTGTCCTGAAATTGCCCCTTTGCAACTCAAACTCAATACATCCCAAAGTATTGATCTGGGTTTAATGTTCAATCCCATTTACAATGTTATACACCTCTTTTAGGTCTCCTCTGAGACACCTTCTCTCAAGATCTGAAGAGCCCTCTTGTTTGTCTAATCATTGCCTGTAGCTCGTTCCTCTAACACTGGGGACCATCCTCGTTGCTCTCCTGGGCAGCCCCTCATGTCACAAGTGACCAGAGCTTTATGCAGCTCAAGGTGTGGGCTGACCAGACACTGTACAGCCTGAGTGAGACATTTGGTAATATAACCCTACCTCCTGTTTATTGCTGCCTCACAACTAAGCCCTAATTTAAACTCATGTCCACATCATTGGAAGAGTATGGAGATGGGATTATGTGGGATGTGATGTGATATTTATGAAAAGAGCAATATATGCAGTTGTTTATAATCCTCTGATGAAATAGTTACCTGAACAGGGAGTTATAGAGGAAGCAATGACCCCAAACAGCCATGCAATGTTTTTGACACAGAAAGTTGTTTGGATCTGGAATGCATTGCCTGAAAGGGTGGGGGAAGCCGATTCAACAACACATTTCAAAAGAAAATTAGACAGATATTTGGGAAGAGAAATTTCCAGGGTTATGGAGAGAGAGGGAGAAGTGGGATTAATTTGGACAGTGCTTTCAAAGAGCCGGGACGGACACGATGGGCCGAATAGTCACCTTCTTTTCTGTATAATTCTAAGATTATAATTATTATGATTATAATTGACTGCTGCGTTTCACCCACAAGTATACAATTAATTCACTTTACAGTATATTCTGTGAAGCGCTTTGAGACGTCTCAAAGATGTGATAAGGCGATATATCAAATGCAAGGATTATTATTATTATGATGATGATTCTACGTTATGTGCAGTGAATGAATAATGTTATATGGGAGGATTGTCGGCCAGGAGAGAGGAACTCCCTTCGCTTTTTGAATAGCATCACAGGATCTTTAACCTCCACCTGAACAGGGCACAGGCGGAGGAGCATGGTTTAACATCTCATCTGAAGGACAGAGTGTCCGACAATGCGGTCCATCCAGTACTGGACGGTCAGACTGGACGGTGAGTTCAAAATCTCTGATGTGGGACTTGAACCCACAACCATTTAACTCGGAGGCGAACGCACAACCGACTGAGCTAGGCTGACGCCCAGGTTGGTGCATATTTGTAAGCGTAAAGTATCGTAAACATTTAAAAAAATAATTACCAGAATCATCAAATAGGTTGGCCCAAGGAACGTCCACACAAAGCCCTTCTCTACCTGTAACCAGCAGCTACAATTGAGAACCAGAAGGGAAAGTTATTTCGGAGATATTAGTTATTATTATTACCTAATGATTAGAAGCTAAGCACTCCGAGACCCTCACACACATGGAGGGCACAATATAAATGCACGTTGTTGTTAGTTGTTATTATGGTGGACACAATCACTACACCTGACAGCGAACCGTATGACATGCTTTGAGATGTCCAATAAGAAACATAGAGCATTTCCGGAAGGCAGTGTCAGATAGCGAGAGAGGGGGGAGGGGGAAGATGACTATAGAACGGTAATTTGACCCAACAATGGGACCTCCCCCACCCCCCCATCCACCTGCTCCACACAACACACACAACAAACAACAATAAATTATGCCTGAATAGCGCCTTTCACGTTAAGAGCATGTCCCAGAGTGCTGGACAATAAGGGATCCACATCCAAACTGGGGTTGGGATCAGGAGGGGTGGAGGTCGTGGAGAGCAGTGGTAGGAGGGAGACCGAAGGCACGGTTGAAGAGGAGCATCTTGAGGTGGGTCTTGAGGAGCCAAGGGAGGGGCGAGGCGGAAGGACTGTGGGATGGAATTCCAAAGGGTTGGGGCAGAGCGGTTAAGAAATACTTACTTCCTGTCTGATCCATAGCAATGGGGGTATACTGCGGCACATATAACCACCAGGACTGCGGGTGGCACATACCCCAGTGTGTACAGCAGCCCTCCGGGGCGGTGAGTACCAGCCAACCTCATCTTCTTCAGGTTTCGGACCATCAGGTAAAGCTGCACTGATTCCAAAGACATCCAAGCGAATGCCGCCAGGAACAGGTAATGGAGACAACCAGCGATGATCCCACACAGCACCTGGAAGGAGAGCAAGGAGACAGGCATTTGACCAGGGAAAGACTGAGTATATGGAAATCAATGGTGTGGGGCTGATACTCGGTGGATGCAATGCTTTGTGCTCACATTCCCCACTCCCCACTCTGTCTTTGCGGCCTCCTCCACCCCACACGCACACGCGTGTGCCAGTCAAATTGGCTGCTGCAATCACCTACAAAACACATGGTCACTACACTGTACAACAAATCAAGAGGACACGGGTTTGGAGTTGCAGAGGAACAATTTCAGGACAGACACCAGGAAATGTTTCTTTACCCTGAGGGTAATTAACGAGTGGAACAGGGAGGCCGGGATGCTGGGATTCATTTATAAAGCAGCTCAATGCTTTGATGGAGGGATGGTCGGGCGTGTGTTCTGGTGGTGATGAGATCAAATCGGCTGAAGGGCCTTCTTCATCCAGACTGATCTTGTGAAATCCTATGAAGCCCTCGGAGCCATTCTCCCAATGTGAAATGCGCTGTGTCAGATGTAAGGATTCTGGTTATCATTACCCTGTTGCTGGTGCTGTTGATCCCTGTGAGAAAGAGCAGCTCTGCCAGGAACAGGCTGACACACAGCTGGGTGTGGGTGGCTGTTATCACATTCTTCACCTTGGAGGAGACAAGGAAAGTAATGATGGTGGTGCCCAAGCACACGAGGGAAACGGTGATCCCCACGTAGGTAATAACGCGCTGAGCCTTGTCTGATGAAGAATCCTGCAACTGAAACACACAAGACATTTTCTGGTTGATTTTCTCTGTCATTTCCTTCTGATGTATCAGCCTGGGTCAGTCAGTAGGGGTCTCATGTCTGAGCTGGAAGGTTGTGGGTTCAAGCCCCACTTTGGATTCACATAGTCTAAGCTGACGCTCCAATGTAGTGTTGGGGGGAGAACTCCATTGTCAGAGGTGCCGCCCTTTGGATGAGACATTAATGTGAGCTTCCCATCGTTAGGTGTAATAATAATAATAATCCTTGCATTTGATATTACGCCTTATCACATCGCTGAGACATCCCATAGCGCTTCACAGGATATACTGTACGGTGCAGTGACTGTGTATTTTGTGGGTGAAATGTGGCAGCCACAAACAGCCATGGAGTGAGTGACCATTATATTTAGGGGATTGTTGGTCAGGACACTAGCGCCACTACTGCCATCTGAACAGCCGGATGGGGCCTCGGTTTAATATTTCATCCAAAGGACGTGATCTGAAGATGGGCGAAGAGGAAAGGCAAATTCACAAAAGCGAGTGTTATGAAAGTCCTTACCTCCCGGTTGAAGGCCATCAACAAAGAAAAGCTGGACAGGTGCTGGCATTTACAGCTGGTGTGGGTTTGATTGCAATGTGTCAACTCACAGCCTCGGGGTGACCAGTGACTCCCATTCGCTGAATGGTTCCAGTAAACACAGACTAATCTCTCTCCCGCTTCAGGCTCCTGCAAAGACATAACATGACAGGCCCCAAATAATCCGTATATTTCAAGTCAGCCTGCCTCAGTTGGTAGCACTCTTGCCCCTGAGTGGGAAGGTTGTGGGTCCAAGCCCCCACTCATATAGTCTTAGCTAACGCTCCAGTGCAGCTCTGGGGGGGGGGAGAAGTGCTGCGTTGTCGGAGGTGCAATGCTTCTGATGAAAAGAACCAGCCACCCATCTGTGCCCTATTCAGGTGGACCTTAAAGATTCCAGGGCAACGAACATAAAGCAAATTCACTCACAAAACAGAGTCACTCCGTTTTACTCCTGTGAATCCTGTGATGTACTTTGTGACGTCCTCCCAATGTGAAGGGGCTGTATCAAAGGCAAGGTTTATTATCATCACATTTGGTACAGAGCCTTTCACCTCAGTAGGACTTCCCAAAGCTGTAAACTGTAGGGAATGTGTAGTTTTTTGGACAAACGCAGCAGGCAATTGGCGCATAGAAACGTCCCTGCAAACAAACATGAAGTGAGTGACTGGGGGATTTATCTGAAATGATGCGACAGACACCAGGAAGTGTTTCTTTACCCAGAGGGTAATTAACATGTGGAATAGGGTGGCCAGGAAGAGGGGTTTGAGGCCACGACACTGGGACTCGTTTGAAGAGCAGCTCAATGTTGTGATGGGGACACTCAGGAGGGTGTTGTGGAGGTGCTGAGATCAGATGGGCCGAAGGGTCTTCTTCATCTGAACCAATCTTGTGAAAAGTTTCTTTTGAGCTCCACTTTATCCCTCTGAGGCCTGGGACTAACCTGCTTGTGTTTCAGGGTGAAGTTGACAGCCTCAGGCAGTGGGTCGCTCTGGCGGTTGCTCAGAGCGGCCGAAATTACCGCGGAATTCAAGTGGGTTCTGATAGGGGTTGGGGGACCGGTGTGGGCTCTGTAAGGAGCCCCCTTCAGGAACCTGTCCATATTGCTGTACGAGATGAAGATGACGGCTGCTAAACCTGGAGTAGAGGAGAGGAACCGGAACCAGTTACACAGCCTTCAGTCAATACACCCTGATCTCTGGACTTGGAGGGGCACATCAGTCACTGGGGATAGGGACTCATCCTACTCAGCTCGTGTTAACGCTGCAAGCCAAAGCTCTAATGGGTAGTGTGGTCCGAGCTGGACAAGCAGCGGGCAAGTCTGCTAGACAGTGATATCAATGGCAAGCTATGTGATTTTAGTGGGTTAGACTCCAGCAGTTACCCCAAAGCACACCCTCGGGTCCCCAAGCCTTGGCTCTCACCAACTTGTGCCTAATGCTTTAGGGAATTAGGTAAGCAGGATGCATCCCTCCAGGGAAAGAGAGAGAGAGAGAGAGTGCATTCCATTCCAACAATCTATCTCTGGGAGTTCCCTGTGTAGGTGGGATGCATGGAATTCTGTTTGGTTTGGATAGTCTTCAGCACGGTGATTGGGTTCTACGTTCACCCAGCTGACCATAACAAAAACTGCTCCACTCACCAGGCTCTGGCCTCCAGCCTGTCCCTCATTCCCTACGCTCCACCATCGGTGGCCGTGCTTTCAGCCACCTCAGGCCCGAACCTCTGGAACTCCCTGCCTCAATCCCTCCATCTCTCCCCCCTCTTTGCCCATCTTCAGATTGCACCTGAAACGTTTCCTCTTCGACCGTGACTATGGTCACCTCCCATCCCTTTCCAGTTTGGCATCAAGCTGTTAAAGTGCTCCCAGACGCTGCCCCCGTGAATAGCGCAGTGTAAAGCCAAGTTGTTGTCATTATCATTGTTGTTGCAAATTGAGAGCTTCAGTTTACCAGTCGTCTCTCCTCCTGCGATGGTTGCCCAGTTTATATCCATGCTGCTCCCTTGGGTGGAGAGTCTGGCTCGCTGTTGGCTGGGGGGTCTTTCCGTATCAATAACCCCCACTTGCAGATCTAAAAGACAAAATGACAGCTTTTGGAGTCCTGTAGTGCAGTGGTTAGTGCACTCACCTCCCAAGTGAGAGGACCTGGGTTTGATTCCCAGGCGGAGGAGAACCTGAGTCAGATTTCCTTACTCCACACACCTCTGTTTACCTCACAGTAAGAAGGAACCCGGTTATTAGTTGAATGGCAGATTGCTTTCCGGGGTTAATAATTCCTTCAATACTAAAATTACAATAATTAATCACTCAATCCATGACTCTTTGTGGGAAATATACAGTTGATTCACTTTACAGTGTGTTCTGTGAGGCACTTTGAGACATCTCAGCCATGTGATAAGGCACAATTCAAGTGCAAATTATTACTAAATGCAAGAATCATTATGTTTTTGGATGTTGATTGGCTCTTTCCACTTGTTCATGAGTCCAGATACAGTTGCAAAAATATAAGATCGCCAGCACTAATAACATTCATTGCTTTTGATACAGCACCTTGTTATGTCGTTGAGGTGTCTCAAAGTGTGCACAGGATTTGACTGTAAAGTAAAATATAATTTAATTTAATTGTCTCAATCCATGTAAATGGTACTCCTGTCGCTCACTGTGGAACTTACCAAGCTGGGCGTCTGGAAAGTGTATGAACCCCGGGCTGGCTAAGCTGAGGGCTAATGTCACCGCTGTCCTCTCCATCGTCTGGAGCAAGGTGGATGCCACCCGCAGTCTCTCCTCCTGCTCCAGCCTGTTCCACGCAGCAGAGTCCGCCAGCAGCTGACTTGCGAATGACATGATATCCTGTCAAAAAACCCAATCCCGCATGAGCTCCATCTATTACAATAATACAGTGAAACTCACATAAGTCTTACCTTTATAAGTGGAGTCCTGCAGTGTATTGGTTAGAGCGCTCGCCTCGCAAGTGAGAGCACCCGGGTTCCAATCCCAGGAGGGGTGAAAACTTAGGGAAACCTCAGGCGCTGACAATATCGCCATCCGTGGTTGCACATTCAACCTTGCTAAGCCGGTCCGGAACCTGGGGGTCTTGTTCAACCCTCAACTATCCTTTCTACCCCACCTTCGCGCCATGACTCGCTCTGCCTTCCCCCACCTCCGCAGCATCGCCCGGCTCTGACACTGTCTCATACCGCAGGGCGCCGAAACCCTCATACTCGCCTTCACTACATCGAGGCTCGACTCTGCAAACTCACTGCTTGTCGGCCTCCCCAAATCCTCCCTCTACAGACTGCAGATCATCCAGAACTCTGCAGCCCTTATCCCCTCACGCACTGGGCTCCGTGACCCTATCTCCCCCATCCGCGCCAAACTCCACTGCCTTCCCATCACAAAGAGGATACAGATCCAGATCCTGGTCCTCACCTTCAAAGCCCTCCATGGTCTTGTTCCCCTTTACCTCTCCGATCTCCTAATCCTGTACCTTCCTGTTCGCTCCCTCCGCTCAGTGGGCTCTGTCCTGCTTCACGTCCCCCGCCTTACTTGCCCCACTAACCACTTAGATTTCTCTGCACAAGTCGTATTATCATCTCCTAACACGCAATGCCACCACCTATCCTCCATTACTCCCGCACTTACTGGCTGTACTGAATCGTGGGAATTGATGTACTGAACTGCACAAAAGAGCTTAATTTCCTGGGATTGAATGTGATTCCAACGCTTGCAATAAGTACTCCTACGGCAACAGGTCAAGATGCATTGAATCAGGGGAAACGTAGTCTTGACCCCTCATGTGCACTTGTTGGCTGCATTGAATTATGCACGCACAGTGTAGATTACTGATTGCATCTGATTTTATATGATTTATACTGTTTGCGTTTAACTCGGACTTCACATAAGTCATATTAAATGCTGTGGTCATGACTGATACGATTTATGTGAGTTTTACTGCAATAATAACAATCCTTTGATTCAATATAGTGCCTTATCATGATCTGGTTGTCTCAAAGTGCTTCACAGGATATAACGTAGAGTGATGTGACTGTGTATTTTGTGGGCAAACGTGACAGCCAATTGCACACAACAAAATCTCACAAATAGCCATGGAATGAGCAACCATTTTTTTTGGAGCTGAGTGGGGTGGGGGGGGGGGGGGGGAGGGGAATGTTGGCCAGGACACCGGGAGATAGAAAATCCTTTCTCTTCCCAATATTGGCATGAGATCTGCTACATTTGCATTTAAAATACACTCTTTGCAAAACACTTTGTGAATGGCGCTGTACAGACACAAGTTGTTGCTGATTTTGATGCTGATGTTGTTGATATTGTTCAACAAATTGGGAAATCCTCCCAACATGAAAGACGCTATATTTATATAAATGTATTGGTCACGTTCTTATTATTGTTATTTCTATTGTTGTTGATGATGATGTTGTTGTTGTTGTTCGCTAGAAACAACAACTTGCCTTTTCCCGCCCCCAGGCAGGATTGTTGGCCCAGTGTCCTGACCAACAAATCCCTCAAATAAAATGTGATCACTCAATCCATCGACTGTTTATGGGTCACTGGTTGCTGTATTTCGCCTCGAAAATATACAGTCACTGAACTTTACGTTATATTCCATGAAGTGCTTTGTGACATCTCAATTGTGCTTCATGGAATCTCAACTGCAAGCTTTATTATTATTATTATTACTATTATTATTATTATTATTATCCTTTGATGAACTGGTACCAAGGAGTGAGACTTACCTGCATGGTTACTTCTCTGGCTGACTGATGACAGAGCCCATCCATCTTCAGACTGGTTTTATTCATTGCAGAACAAAACACACTGCCGGGGGACTGTGCCCGGGGAGGAAGAGGAGATGGGGGAGGGAGGTGCGGGAGAAGTAGAGGAAAGAAAACAAGTTGTTATGCTAAAGTTCTCTAAGTCTATAACTTTCTGATTGCCATAAGCCAAGAAAATAATAACATCCTGTTGGCCCAATGTGATAAAGGTCTCAGTGTAAAGACTTCCCAAATCCTGACAGGAATCAGAAGAGCTGCATGGTACTAGGGCAGGAAGGGGATTAAAGGAGAGAGCTCCAGTGGGGGAGCGAACACCAGCACAGATACGATAGGGAGAGAGCGGGGAATAGGGTTAGAGTAGAGAGCTCCAGTGGGGGAGCGAACACCAGCACAGATACGATAGGGAGAGAGCAGGGAACGGGATTACAGTAGAGAGCTCCAGAGGGGGAGCGAACACCAGCACAGATACGATAGGGAGAGAGCAGGGAATGGGATTACAGTAGAGAGCTCCAGTGGGGGAGCAAACACCAGCACAGAGCTAGAGATCAGTCGTGTCTTCTGCACTCTTCTCCTGGTTTTCCAGACACAAAGTCGGTGTTTCCTCACCTGATCTGCCTTGGGCAATGGCTCACACCCATTAGGAGCCGGATTCTGGTGGCTTGGGGAGACAGAGGAGCAGTCTGATGTCGTTGAGGTTGAAATGACTGAAAAATAGAAACAGGTTTGAATCCCAAAGGAATGACGACAATAATCCTTATATTTGACACAGCGCAATGTCTACAATCCTTCCCATCACCCACTGCAGCCCCCCACCTCCCCCCCACATCACCTCATCCACCTTTCAGATGAGAGGTTAAACCTCATTCCCTGTCTGTGGCTGTTCGGGTGAATGTTAAAGATCCTGTGGCGCTTTAGAAAAGAGAAGAGAGTTTCTCTCTCTCTCCTGGAGTCCAGAGCAACAAGTCACCCACCTGATAAAACGGGTCACTCACTTCAAGGCTGTTTGTGGCACATCGTTGTGTGCAAATTGACTGCCGTGTTTGGCTGCAAAACGCACACTTTATAGTGAGTCCCTGTGAAGCACTTTCAAATATCTTCCCAACATGAAAGGTGCTGCATTAAATTTAAGGATTATCATAAAAATAATAATAATAATAATAATAGTCCTTGTATTGGATATAGCGCCTTATCAGGACTTTGAGATGTCTCGAAGCACTTCGCAGAATATACTGTGAAGTGAATTGACTGTATATTTTGTGGACCAAACGTGGCAGCCAATACAAACAGTCATCGTGGATTGAGTGACCAAATTATTATCGTTGTGTTTTTAAGGAATTTTTACCCCGGAAAAACGATCCGCCAATTGACTAACACCCGGGTTCCTACTAACTGCTAGGTAAACAGAGGCATGCGGAGAAAGGAAACTTGCCCAACATTTCACCCTGCCAGGAATTAAACCCAGGTCTCTTCCTTGCGAGGCGAGTGCTCTAACCACTGAGCTACAGGACTCCACTATAATCCTTGCAGTACCTCATCAAGTCATCAAGGGATCTGAAAGCATCTCACAGGATATACATAAAGTGTAGTGACTTGTGTATTTTGTGGGTAAAACATGGCAGCCAATCTTGCGCAGCAATGTCCGACAAACAGCTACGGAGTGAGTGACCAATTCTACTTGGAGGATTGTTGGCCCGGACACAGGGAGAGAGAAACTTCCTTCTCTTTGGGATACTCAACATCCACCTGAACAGTCATAGTTGGGGATCTTGGTGTGTAATCTCACCCGAAGGATGGCACCTCCGACAGTGCAACACCTCCCTAGCGCTGCATTAGTGCGGCAGTTTTGACGATGTGACTTCAGGTCCCGATGTGGGGTCTTGAATCCACAACCTTCTGACTCAGAGATGAGCGCTCTGCCACTGAGCCAGGCTGACACACTTATTGTTGAAACTTGTAGTGTACATCCTCACCTTGACACTGTGTTGTATGTGGGTCAGTGAAGAGCGCCTGTCCTGATGTGGACATTGAATCTTCTTGGCAGGTGCAGTGAAAAGCCCCCACTGTGTTGTGACAGGTGGCCCTGGGGCCACAGACTGTCACATCTCCTCTGGCGCACTCATCAACGTCTGAAAGCAATCAGTGGGGAAATCAAATGCTAAACGTGGCTAAGCAGAGTAATAACAACAAGCTGTGAGCCTCTGTGAAGTGCGTGGCACAGTCATTCCAGTGGGAATGTGGGAGAGTCTCCTGAGCTTCTGTTACTTGAGTTTGGACTTCAGCGTTCCCAAGGAAGTCAGTCCATTTCCTACAATTCTGCTGCGGTTTCTATGGCTGGACTGATAACATTGAAAGCACCCAGTTGTTGCAATTCCGGTTACAAACATTTATATGGCAAAAGAGCCTGAGAGGCAATGGTGTGTGTACTCGGGACGTGTCCAGCTGAGCGAACGCTCATCTCAACCGTAAATGGATCCAAAACAAACGCCGCTGACAATAATAGACCCTCGCGTTCATTATAGCACCTTACCACGTCATCAACGCTTCTCAAAGCTTCACTGCATTTTACTGTAACGTCCAGTGACTGTGTATTGTGCAGGCGAAACCGGCAGGCCAGCTTGCGCACAGCGAATGTCCCGCAAAACAGCCATGGAGTGAGTGACTGATTTATTTTCTGGGGGATTGTCGGCCGGGAAATGATGTGGGGAAAAAAAACCGATGTGGAACTCGAACTCACTCAGGACTCACGAGGCATTAAACAAAGCTCCCGGTTCAGGTGGACGTTAAAAATCCTGCGGCGCTCTTGAAAAAGTAAAGGGAGTTTCTATGCGGAGTCCTGTAGCTCAGGGGTTAGAGCACTCGCTTTGCAAGTGAGAGACCTGAGTTCAATTCCAGGCAGAGGCGAGACCTTGGGCAAGTTTCCTTACTCCACACAGAGCCTAATAATAATCCCTCCAAAACCAAAACAATAATAAAATTGGTCATTTTCAATCCACGACTGTTTGTGGGACATTGCTGTGCGCCATTGGCTGCCGCGTTCGCCCACAAATATACAGTCAATTCACTTTACAGTGTGTTCTGTGAAGCGCTTTGGGACGTCCTCCCGACGTGAAAAGCGCTATTTCAAATGCAAGGAATATTATTATTATTATGCGGATCAACAATCCCCCCCGGATAAAATTGATCGCTCACCCTGTGCCTATTTGTGGAACGCTGCTGTGTGGAAATTGGCTGCTGTGTTTTGCCTGCAAAATACAGTCACTGTACTTTACAGTATATCCTGCAAAACACTTCGATGGTCTCATTGGATGATAAGATGCTGAACAAGTGCAAGCGTTGTTCTTATTAGGTGTAGTGACTGTGCATTTTGACAGTGGCAAATACTTTCAAATAAACAGCCTTGTTCATCCACACACTCCTTTATTATTCTCACGTTTTATAAAGCAGGGAAGTTTAGGAAGAAAAGAAGCTTGGCACCTTGTGGCAACTGCTTTCAACACCAATTTTTTTCTTCCTTAAATAAATAATAATAATAATAATCCTTGCATTTTTATATATATAGATATATAGCATCTTTCACATCGGGAGAACTTCTCAAAGCACTTCAAGGGATAATAATAATGATGATAGTAATCCTTGCACTTGCAATAATCCTATCAAATGCAAGGATTATTATTATTATTCTGTGAAATGCTTTGAGACGCGCCTTATCCCATCTATGAGACGTCTCAAAAGCGCTTCACAAAATATACTGTAAAGTAAATTGACTATGTTTTGTGGACAAAACGTGGCAGCTAATTGCCTACAGCAGTGTCCGATAAACAGTCATGGATTGAGTGACCAAATTATTATCATTATTTATTTTTTATTACATTTTTACCCCCGGAAAAGTGATCCGCCAATCCACTAACAACCAGGTTCCTATTGACTGCTAGGTAAACAGAGGCGTGTGGAGTGAGGAAACTTGCCCAGTGTTTTGCCCTGCCGGGAATCAAACCCAGGTCCTCTCGCTTGCTTGGCAAGTACTCTGTAAAGTGTAGTGACTGTGTGCTTTGCGGGTGACCCATCACGTTGCCATGCTCTTACCTACGCAGTCAGTCTTCTGAGTGAATTGGACCTCGCCCGTGCCGGAGGTGAAGCCATCCTCACAAATGCAGAAGTAACCCTGATATGTGTTGTAACACTTTGAGTTATTTCCACACTTACACTCCACATCTGCACCAGAGAGAAAACCAAGGGACTAAAGCTTAATAACAACAACAACAAGATTACATTTGTATAGCGCCTTTCACGTCGGGAGGACGTCCCAAGGCGCTGGACAGTGTAAAGCATTTCAGACCCGAGCTGGGGTCGGGGGGGAGAAGTGAGGAGAGGGGAAGGGGGGTGGCCGATGGTCGAAGTGGAGGGTCTTGAGGCGGGACTTGAAGGAATCTAAGGAGGGGGCGAGGTGGAGTGATTGGGGGATGGAGTTCCAGCGGTTGGGGGCAGAGTTGCTGAAGGCTCTCCCACCAATGGTGGGACGGGTGGGGTGGGGGACGTGGAGCAGCCGGAGCGGAGGGAACGGGCAGGTTGGTAGGGGGTTAGGAGGTCACAGAGGTAGGGTGGGGCGAGACCGTGGAGGGCTTTGTAGGTGAGGACCAGGATCGTGAACTGGATCCTCTGAAGGATAAGGAGCCAATGGAGTCGGGCGAGAGTGGGGGAAATGGGGTCACGGAGTTTGGTGCGGGAGAGGACACGGGCTGCAGAGTTAGTTCTGGATTATCTGCAGCTGTGGCGGGAGGAGTTGGGAAGGCCGACATGCAGGGCGTTTGCATAGTCGAGCCTGGAGGTGAGGAAGGCAAGAACAAGAGTTTCAGCGGCCTGAGGGGTGAGGTAGTGGCGGAGTCGGGCGATGTTATGACAATAACAACAACTTGCATTTATATTGTGCCATTCAGATGGGGAAGCATCCCGGAGAGCTTCACACAACAACACAACACACAGTAAAATCCTGTGAACCACTTGGAGACGTATCAATGTTTTAATAAGGCTCTATATCAAATGCAAGGAGTATTATTATTATCGTTGTCCTTCAGAATTGTTACCATGCAACACATTATTTTTATTAATAATAATAAGCCTTCAATTTGATTCTGCGCTTTTCCATGTCATCAAGACGTCGCAAAGCACTTCACAGGGGATGCTATAAAGTGTAGTGGCTGTGTGTTTTGTAGGTGAACACAGCAGCCAATTTGCACACAGCAACCTCCCACAAACATCAATGAAGAGAGTGACCAATTTTATTTGGGGAATGTTGGCCAGGACACCTGGAGAGAGAGAAACTCCCTTCTCTTTTCCAATAGAGCCGCAGGATATTTAACATCCATTCATCTACTGAACAGACACGTACAGGATCTTTGGTTATAATAATACTCCTTGCATTTGATATAGTGCCTTATCACATCTTCGAGATGTCTCAAAGCGCTTCACAGAATATTCTGTAGAGTGAATTGACTTTAAAATTTGGGCAAAACGCAGCAGCCAATTGCGCACAGCAGTGTCCCACAAAGAGTCGTGGATTGAGTGACCGATTTTATGATTTTTCATATCCAATTGGAAGGACGGCATCTCCGACAATGCAGTGCACCACAACGCAACATCAGCCTAGATTCTGTGAGTTCAAAGTGCCCAACGTGGGGTTTGAACCCACAATGTTCTGACTTGGAGGCGCGAGCACCAACGACTGAGCCGGGCAGGATTGGGAACTCACCCTTGCAATTCGCCCTCCCACTCAGGACGGCGAGACTACCAAAGTGGATCACTGTGAGAAGAAGGGAAGAAACAAATAAAAAGCAAAATCATTTTTCACACCGGTTTTCACTCTTCCCGTCACTATGTTTCCCCGCTCCCTCCACTTAAAAAACTTCCTCTGTGACTGTGCCTTTGGTCACTTCTCACTGCCAAAAGGGGGCTCTTCACCCTCAGTGCTTGATAACACTACAAGTCAAAGCCTCAATGGATAGGGTGGTCCTAGATAGACAAGCAGTGGGAATCTTGTGAGATTGTGCTCTCAATGGCAAGCCGTGTGGTTTTCGTTGGATAGACTCCGTAGCTCAGTTGGAAGCATTTTTGCCTCTGAATCAAAGGTTGTGGGTTGAAGCCCCCATATTGGGGATTTTGGGCTCAATGTCCAAGCAGACGTTCCAGTGCAATGCTGGCAGGAGCTTTGCATTATCAGAGGCACCGTTCTTCGGACTGGATGTTTAACTGAGCTCCCTGTCTGTGCCCTCTTCAAGTGGCTGTTGTTAGAACCCACGACACTACAATAATAATAATCCTCACATTTGATATAGCGCTTTTCACGTCGGGAGGACGTCCCAAAGCACTTCACAGAACACACTGTAAAGTGAACTGACTATATATTTGTGGGCGACACTGTTGGAAAAGAGAAGGGGGTTTGTCTCTCCCAGTGTCCTGGCCGATAATCCCCCTAAATAAAAAAATTGTCTGTTTGTGGAAGATCATGCTGATATTTAAACGATCCCAGGTCTTCTTGTTTTACTCAGTGCTTCCGAAAGAATTGATCTGGTTTTAATTTCCATTCCTGTTTACAACGTTATGGAGTCCTGTAGCTCAGTGGTTAGAGCACGTGCCTCGCAAACAAGAGACCTTGGTTTGATTCCCAGCTGAGAGATACCTTGGGCAAGTTTCCTTACTCCATCCATATGCCTGACAATAATCCCTCAGGAAAAAAGTAATTTGGTCACTCCATCCACGACTGTTTGTGGGTCACTGCTGTGTGCAATTAGCGGCCGCATTTCACCCACAAATATACAGTCAATTCACTTTAGAGTGTATTCTGTGAACGCTTTGAGACATCTCGAAGATGCGAAAGGTGTTGTACCAAATGCAAGGATTATTATATTATTACGCACTTCTATAAGGTTCCCTCTGAGATACCTTCTCCCCGCAGCTTGACTAATCATTGCTCGTAGCTCATTCCCCTAACACTGGGGATCATCCTCATTGCTCTCCTCTGCACTGTCTCTGGGACCTGGGCAGCCCCTTGTGTCGCAGTCTGTGATTGATTTGATTTGGTTCCTAAAATTGGAGCTTTCTAACAACCTACTGGAGTGTGGATAAGGAAATCCAGCAGAAAAGTCAATCAGACAACAATAAAAGGAAGCGGGAAGTATCCGCCCAGAGATTGTTTCCGTGGAGATATCCCGATCAAAAACTATTGACATTAATGGACCAATATTTACGGGGTTCCTTAAGGCGTTTCTGGTTGCTAATAAGATTTCAGGATGACTGGTTCTTGGCTCAATGATCCCTGCAATTAATGCGGAACCCAGCTGGCTCCCACATGGGACCTTCCACCCAAGTGTAGTGACTGCGTATTTGTACGCTCACCCCCGCTGACACCGACATTCTCTCAGATAAATTTAACATTTCAAAAAATTCTTAAATCTAACATCAAGTTTAAACCTGTTCATTAATAATGATCCTTTCATTTGGACGTAGCGCCTTATCGCATCTTTGAGACACCTTAAAGCGCTGCACAGAATATACAGTAAAGTGAATTGACAGTAGAGTCAAAGAGTCATGGGATTGAGTGACCAAATTATTATTTTTTTTTGGAAGGGAAAAGCGAGGCTCCAATCGACTAACAACCGGATTCTTACTTACAGCTGGGTAAACAGGCGTGTGCAGTAAGGAAACTTGCCCCTCGTTCAGCCCTGCCTGGGAATGAAACCCAGGTCTTCTTGCTTGGAAGGTGAGGGCTCTGAGCACTATGCTACAGACCTCCACGGATCTGATTTTTTTTTGGGTTAACCGGGCGTCTGGTTAACCCACACTCGTTAACTCTTTCACATTCTCTCATTCCCCCACACTCTTTCTCACTCACTCACTTAATTACACTCTCACTCATTCTCTTTCACTCATTCTCACGCTCTCTCACTCTGTCCCTCCGTCTCTTTTCTCACTCTTTTACATTCCCGCTCCTTCTCCCTCTCGCTCACTCTCGCTCACTTTCTTTTCGATAACTCTCTCTCTCTCTCTCTCTCACACTCAATCTCTATCTTTCCCGTTCTCTCACTCACTAGCTCTCTCACATTCTCACTCACTATTTCTCATTCATTCATACTCTCACACTGTCACTTCCACACACTCTCTCAGGCACTCTCCCCCCTCTCTTACAACTCTCTCACGCACTCTCTCACGGTGTCACTCTTACTCTCACTCCCTCACACTCTTCCTTTCTCTCATTCCCTCGCTCTTCCTCTCTTTCACTCCCTCACACCTTCACTCTCACTCTCTCACACTCTGTCACTCCCTCACACTCTCGCTCACTCTCATTACTTACTTAGCAGCATGTTGGTGTATTTTCCTGCCATGGCTCTGAGCTCTGAGGCTGCAGTCCGTGGTGATCGCATACATTGGCACAGTCAGGTTCTGCTGAAATTACACAGGAAATAGCATTAATACCGAGGTAGGCGGACACACAGCTCTCTCTGATGTCACTGATATCCTGATTGACGGCTTACATTTTAAAGATGAAGATCTGTTCCTCGGATGAGACATTAAGCCGAGCTTCCCGACTGCTCGTTCAGGTGGATGTCAAAGATCCAGCGGTGCTATCGGAGAAGAGAAGAGAGTTGTGGGACAAGAGAATGGTGGGAGCGAGGTGGAGAGGCTGCGCGATGGTGGTCCAGAGGGAGGGGGCAGAGTGGCTGAAGGCCCACCCTCCAATTGTGTGGCGGGCAAGGCGGAGGATGTGAAGCAGACTAGAGCCCGCTGAGCGGAGGGAGTGGAAAGGTTGGTAGGAGTTTAGAACGTCACAGAGATGGGGGAGAAAGGCCATGGAGGTCTTCGAAGGTGAGGCTAGGGTCTTAAACTTTATCGACTGTGTGATAGGAAGCCAGGGGAACCGGGCAACACTAACAACAACTTGGATTTATATAGCATCCTCCACGCCGGAGGGAGTCTCAGAGCACTTCACAGTAACGGATCCCGGGACCGAGCCGGGGGGGGGGGGGGGAAGGTGACCAAAGGCGCGGTCGAAAAGAAAGGTCTTCAGCAGAGAACTGAAAATAGGAAGGGAGGGAGCGAGATGAAGGGAGTGAGGAAGCCAGTGCCGGAGCCTCGGGGATTAGTGGCTGAAGGCACGGCCACCGAGGGTGGAGCGGAGGACTCGGGGGACGAGGAGGAGGCCAGACCCGGAGGAACGAAGGCAACAGGTACTGTGCTGGGGAGAGAGGAGGTCAGAGAGGTAGGGGGGGTGCAGAGGAGTGCAGGGACTTGAATACGAGGGTGAGGATTGGGGTGATAGGGTCACAGAGCCTGGTGCAGAAGAAGACACGGGCTGCAGATTTCTGGAGCAGCCTGCGGTCTGACAATGGTGGAGCTGGGCAATGTTGCGGAGATGGGGAAAGGTGGAGCGAGTCATTGCACGGATGTGGGGGATGAAGGACAGTTGAGGGTTGAACAGGACATCGAGGTTCCGTATTGGATTCGTGAGACGTAGAGTGCATCCATGGAGGAACACTGGAGTTGGGGCATTGTTGACTGGGAGGATATGAAGCTGGCTGAGCCTGAGCTCGTGGGTTTGGAGACGGTCCTAGATTTCAGGGGCATGAGGGTGGAGGAGAGGCGATCATGGAACAGCTGGACGGCTGCTTCCGGATCTCCGTGGGCCAGAGGGATAGGATATTTGATGATGAGAGGGCCTTTGTGAGGGTCTCAAGGGGTAGCCTTTTCCAAGAGCAGTAGAATATGGTTGAGGGGAGGAGAGAGGGATGTGAGAGGAGAAGGAGATGAAAAAGTGGTCCGAGATGGCCTTGTCCACTATGCTGAGGAGGGAAATGTCAAGGCCATGGGTGATAACAAGGTCAAGTGCATGACCAAGGTTGTGGGTGGGTTGATTTAGAGGGTAAGGTTTAGGGAGGGGAGGAGGACAGTGAAATCGGCAGAAGTGGTGCAAGGGGGAGTTTAGGTGGAGGTTGAAATCGCCCATTATGAGTAAGCGCGCGGAGCAGAGGGACAGGGAAGAGAGGAGGGTAGAGATGTCTGTGTGGAAGGAGCCGGGGGGCTTGTGGGGGGGCAAGGAGTTCAAGGGAGAGCGGGGTGAAAGAGGGTGAGGTGCTCGAAGGAGGGGAAACAGCCAGAGGAGTAGGGGGTGAGACCAAGGGAGGCTTTGGAAATGAGGGCTACCCCGCCACCACATTGGTTTGGACGGGGGGTGGGTGGAAGGTGTAGTCTGGAGGGGAGGCTTCCACTAGGGGTACGGGGGGGGGAGTGGCAACCAAAACGCGCACGCAGAGACCGGGAGCAAGCGATCAGCGAGTGATCCCGACTGAGTGACTCCTCACCTGGCTGTGCTTCACATACACGGCTAGGCCTTGGCTCCGCCCCGTGCTCTCCTACCTTAGAAGATACACTACAACCTTACACCTACTTCCCCCCTCTGCACCTAATTCCCACTCTCACCCAATTCCTTCTCACTCTGGCCTCACCTCACTCCGGACATAGCTCACTCTGGGCCCTCTGCTCGAGCATAGAGATGAGGAAGAGGAGGGGACTACGGATGGAGCCATGGAGTAGCCCACAGTTGACCGGATGGGGGCGGGAGGAGAAACCATTCGATGAGATAAAGTGAAGGCAGTTTGTTAGGTAGGACTCGAGCCAGGCTGGTGCAGTCCCACTGAGGTGGATGAGGGAGGAGAGGTGGTAGATGAGGATAGCATGGTCGATCATGTCGAACGTGGCAGAGAGGTCCAAGAGGGTGAGGAGGCAGAGGGACCCAGTACAGTAAATACAGTAAATGCTTTGGGATGTCCTCCCAACATGAGAGAGGACGTTGTTTGTGACCTTGACAAGCTGTGCTGTGGGCAAGGCCTGATGATCACCTTCTCCCTCCTCCGGGCTTGGCATCAGAATACGCCACTGTTAAGTGCTCTGAGGAGTTGCCACCTGTGAAGGCTGTGTAAATGCAAGTTTTGATATCCCACCCCTCTGCTTGCCCTCGCCACTAAAGTAACTCGGGCTTGCTGTTCCAACCTCTAGAACACCACCCCTGGATCTCAGTCTCACTCCCTTTCCATCTATCTTCAGCCTTGAAACTTACCTCTTGAACCGCTCCTCTGGTCACCTCTCTCTCTACCTTCGCTCCACCCAAACCTGCCACTGTAAAGCTCTCTCCCGCCTTGGCTTTCACGTGGAGAGCAATAATTAAGGCGGGTTGTTTTTGTTAAGTCAGAAGGTTGTGGGGTTCAAGCCTCCAGATCAGGACTTTGAACTCACACTGTCGAGGCTGATGCTCCATTGCAGTGCTGGGGGGAGGAACTCATCGTTCGAATGCGTCATCAAAGAGGCAGATCTTGAGACAGACCTTGATCGAGGTGAGGGAGGAAGCGAGTTGGAGGGATTCTGGGATGGAGTGGCAGAGAGTGGAGGATGATAGGCTGAAAGCCCGACTGACAATGGTGGGGTGGGGAGGGTGGTGGACATGAAACAGCACTGCCGATGGTGTGGAGGATAGGATGGGGGAATGTAACAGCCAAATGGGCTGTGCGCAGCGAACGTCCGGAACAATATGGGTTGAGGAAGTCACAGAGGTAAAGTGGGGGCGAGACCGTGGAGGGATTTAAAGGCGAGATCGAGGATCTTGGATTATCTCTTTAGTTGACCATGACCACCTGTGGACTCTGGCAGGGCGGCCAATGTGGGCAATTCCTACCTGTGCCTCGGGGAACATGCAGGACGGAGTGCTACAATCTGTGAGAGCTAGGGGAACGTGTCAAAGCAGCTTCCCGTCCAGAGCCTGACTGCTCTGGAACTCTCTGCCTCAATCCCAACTCCCCACTCGCTCCCTCTTTGCCCATCTCCAGATCTCACCTGAAGACTTTCTTCTTTGACTGTGCTTACGGTCACCTACCCACCTCTCTTCTCCCTGGCTAGGTGTCAAACGATACCACTCTCAAGCGCTCTGAGGCGCTACCCTGCATGAAGGGTGCTGTATAAATGCAAGTTGTTGTCACATTGTGCAGCATGGGAGAATGACGAGACAAAATGGAGACTACACTAAGAAACACATATAATACAGGAAAGGTCAGGACAAGAGAGGACTGACCAATTGCTCCCACAACAGAAAATTTGGTCCCAGTTAATTTTGACCTTTATTTACCTAAAATGTTTCTTCGCAAACATATCTATTCCTATCGTCACATAATAATAATAATAATAATAATAATAATCCTTGCATTTGATATAGCGCTTTTCACGTCAGGAGGACGTCCCAAAGCGCTTCACAGAATATACTGTAAAGTGAATTGACTGTATATTTGTGGGTATATCATCCCATCTTCCACCATTCCATTCCAAAATTGCACGCAATCTGAATTTCTATTGTCAAAATCTAGAATAAAATAGAGCAACGAAATAAGACTAAATGTAATATATGAGGACTACTACTTCACTTTAACTGGCCCACCACCCGTGGTGAGGTATTCTGCCCCCGCTCTCTGGAACTCCATCCCAGAGTCTCTGTCAAACTCCCTCCCTCCCTCCCTCACCTGATTCAAGGTCCATCTCAAGACCTTATGGTTTTGACTGATCTTTTGATCATCTTTCCTCTCCCCCACACTCAGCTCCCACCCCACAGTTCAGGTGTCCAGCCAGGACATCTCAACATGAAAAGCTATACGCATATAAGTTTTGTGTTGTATGCCTGCAAATACACAGTCACCACACTTTACAGTGTTTTGAGATGTCTTGAAGATGTGATAAGGTGTTACATCGAATGCAAGGATTATTATTGTTATGAGGATTATTATTATTGCATTTGATATCATGCCTTTTACATCGGCAGGATATCTCAAAGCGCTTTACTGTAAAGTGCAGTGACTGTGTATTTGTAGGCAAATGAGGCCAGGGCAAGATTAAAAAAAGACTTACGG
The DNA here is from genome assembly GCF_018977255.1 of Callorhinchus milii. Taxonomy (NCBI): domain Eukaryota; kingdom Metazoa; phylum Chordata; class Chondrichthyes; order Chimaeriformes; family Callorhinchidae; genus Callorhinchus; species Callorhinchus milii. Next base: position 800,013 of record NW_024704770.1, read on the forward strand.
CACAGATGATGCGTAATCTGTCCCATCCACCCAACGCCACTCATTTTCAGTGTCCACATCACTGAGTCCAATCCAATGAAATTGACCTTGATCCCTTTCCCAGAGGAATGTCTGTAATGTCAATGAGAATATCACACACTGCTCTCCGTGGTAAACTATGTGGTTTTAGTTAGTTAAACTCCAGCAGTTACCCTAACGCACACCACACTCCCCAAGACCCCAAGCCTTGGCTCTTGCCAACCTGCATCTAATACAGTACTCTCTGAATTTAGGTAAACAGCATCCACCCCTCAAGAGGGGGAGAGAGTGCACATTCCATTCCAGACACAGGGAAATCTCCATGTGTAAGTATACATATGTCGGACTCCACCGCTCCGTTACTTCCTGGATAGATCTCCAGACCCCCATCACAGCAGTCCTTGTCAGGCTCCACCTGCTCCCAATTCAAGATCCTCTCATTCGTTATCAAATGCCTTCATGCCCTCCAACCTCCCTACCCATCCGATCCGCTTGCCATCCACCCTTCCAGACTCTCCCACCCGCTGCCTCTGCTCGGCTGGCTCCAGCTTCCTGTTTGTCCCTCGTCCCCTCCGCTCCATCACTGATGGCCATGCCTTCAGCTACTGTGCCCTGAAATTCTGCAACTATCTCCCTCAATCCCACTGCATTGCCCCCTCCCTCGCCACTTTCAAATCCCGCCTAAAGACCTTCCTTTTGATCATGCTTATGGTTACCAATCCCTCCCCTCAGGGGATGAGTCACAAAGTGAACACCTACACAAACCATCCTCAGATGACCTCTGGAGGAAGATTTAGCTCCTGGCGTGCGTCAAAGATGGCAGGAGACACAGGGAGAGGCAGTTGGAAATGAGTGTGTTTTGCCCACAAAATATACAGTTGATTCACTTTACAATATATTCTGTGAAGCACTTTGAGGCATCTCATAGATGTGATAAAGCACTGTAGCAAACGCAAGGATAATTATTATTATTACATAAACTCCCGTGAAGTGTTTTGAGATATCTCGCTCTCTGGGGATAACAATCTTGGGCTGTCAACAATAATAATAATAATCATCATCATCCTTGCATTTGATATAGAGCTTTTCAAGTCTTCTAGACGTCTCAAAGTGCTTCACAGACTATACTGTGAAGTGAATTGACTGTATATTTTGTGGGTGAAACGTGGCAGCCAATTACGCACAACAGTGTCGCACAAGCAGTCGTGAGTTGAAGTGACCAATTTATTATTATTATTGTAACTATGATTCTGTCGATGCATTCCATCCAATTCCTGACTTTTGATTCCTGCCTCCATTTCTTCCAGTTTGTTCCCCATGATTTGGGCGTTCCAGTACAGCCCATGACTCACTGCCCTCCTTAGGGGGACCTTAACGGGGTTTCCTTGGAGCTGAACTGGCTCCAGGGTAACATGTTCGCAAAAGGAGTGTCGGAATCGAGCCATCACTCTGTGACGGTCTCCTGTCCGGTTACTGAGACAGCACAGCACAGCGTCGCTTATCAGGAGGACTTGGAAGGGCCAAACATTTACTGGGGACGGCGAATCCTCACACTCATCTCCTGTTAATCCTGGAAGCTAAAGTCCGAACGGGTTGGGTGGTCCTAGCTAAGCAAATAGTGGGAAACTTGCCAGACATTCCTATCAACAGCTACCTATACTATTTTAGTTGGTTAGACTCGTACATTTACCTCAATGCACAGTCTGGGGTCCCCAAGCCTGGGCTCTTGCCAACCCTGTGCCTTATACTTTCCTGAATTAGGTAAGTAGGACGTGTCTCTCCAGGGAGAGAGTGTATATTTAAATCCAACAATCCCCGTGTAGATGGGATGCATGGGATTCTCTGTTTGATGCGGTTGCTATTAAACATGGTGATAGGTTTTCCCATGTGTCAGGCACTTGGTTGAGCTAAACAAAGTAAGACAATGTATGTTACACATCTTTCCCGGTCTTCTACTTAAGGATGTAACCATAAATTTAACTGTGGAGTATTGTATCTCGGTGGATAAAGCACTTGCCTCAAAAGGAAAGACCTGGGTTTGATACCTGGCAGCATGAAACCTTGGGCAAGTTTCCTTACTCCACAAGCCTGAAGATAATCCATCAAGAACAAAAAAGGAAATTTTTCACTTCAATCCATGACTGTTTGTGGGACACTGCTGTGGGCAATTGGCTGCCGGATACCAACAGCATAAATACAGTCAATTGTTTTACAATATGTTTTGTGAAGCTCTTTGTGATGTCTAGAAGATGTGAACAACGACCGCTCTTTCAAATACAAGGATTATTATATTATGATTTATTGCTATGAAGGGCTTGACTGTGCATTGGGATTTCGGAGGTCCAGCGAGCAGGCAGTTGGCATGGTCAAGCCAGGACATGACGAAAGTTTGAATTAGGATCTCTGGCCTGTGGTGAGAGGCATTGGTTCAGGCGGGCAACCTTGCACAAGTGGGGATTAGTGGAAGAGGTCGCGGCAAGAATGTAGGGTTTGAAGGAGAGCTCAGGGCCTCAATTGGGGGATAGAATAAAAGAACACAAAGGTTTCCCATTGGCTCGGAGAGGTGAAGATTGCAGCCGTGAATAGTGATGAGGTCAGTGGATGAGATGAGGAGGTGCTGCCAGGAGCCAAGCAGGATTGACCTGGAGGAAGTTGACTCTCGTCCAGGACTTGATGTCAGGCAGACATGTTGCCAGGATATCAACGGTCTTGGAGTCGAGGGTGGAGGCAGCATGTTTGAGTTGGGTGTCATCCACGGTATTGAAAGCGTTCGAGAGGGCGAGGAGTATGAAGAGACAGTGAGAGGCCTGGTCACAGGTGGACAGAATGTCAACTGTCCCCTTAACCAGGGCTGTCTCTGTGCTGTGAGCTGCATGAAACAGATGGTTCAGGTGAAGGAAATGCCAGAGTCAAATCCAAAAGGGAGTTTAGGAGGAACCCCTTCACATAGAGGGTGGTGAAATTGTACATTGCACCCTTCATCCTTTGTCCTCTTGTTCTGATTCCTTGACTTACCTGAAAATATTGCTCTTATCTTACAGCAAAGTCCGTAGCCAATTCAACGCAGTACTTGCCAGTCTCCATTCGCTCACTATTACATAATTGATCCGTTTCAAGATGCTCACACTCTCATACGAATCTCATGCCCAGCTCCTCCATGACTCTCCGATTTGTTTTCAACCCACACCTTTTAATCTGAGACCCCGTCTGAACTTGCTCATGCAGATGTTAACGATCCGTACAGCTGTTCAAAAACCAAAGGGTGTTTCTCTCTCCTGGATTCTTGGCCAATAATCCCCCAAACGGGATCGGTGTGTTTGTGGGATATTGACGAGTGCCATTTGGCTGCGTGTTCACCCTCAAAACAAAAGAGTCTCCACACTTCCAAACCTGTGAAGCTCTTTTAAATGTCTCAGTAATTTGGTAAAGTACTTTGTCGAAAGCAACATATTTATTATTATCATGCGGATTATTATTGTTAACCAGTAATGTGACTGAGATACTGAACCTTACATTACAACATAGAACTTATCACCCTTATCTTAGATATTACAATAAATAGCCACGAACACAAGCGCACAGTCACGAGTTCAATTGCACTGTTATGTCAATTTTATTTTTGCTAATCATTTTCGAAACAAGTTGATGATCAGGTTAAATGGGTACTTCATGGCATTGATTAACTCCTCCCTGAATCGCATCTGAGCCAACGCGTAAATGCAAGTGTTAGTGCCGGAACTGAGCAACTGGAACATATCCACAGTGTAATAAGCGATCAGCAGTGGGTCAGTGTACACATATGGCTCATAGTCAGCGTTTGTGCTCCTGGAGTATAGGAAGAAGACAACGTATGGCATCCACAGCAGCACAAAGCTCCCGGAGATGGTGAAGAGCAAAATAATGGATCTCCTCCGACTCTGCAGCTCGGGGTCACTGCTGCCCTCCTTTCTGCTGTGTCCCAGCAGAGACCTGCGTTTCCTGTTGGCTGCCAGCACATGCCTGACAGTCAGAGCATTGAGCACCATCATCAGGAAATAGGGAGCGAGCGGACACAAAATAGTGTCAAGCCAATCGAAGGCTAACCATCCTGGATACGTGTAGTAGGTGGGTTTTATACTGCAACGAATGGGCACATTGTGTATGATGTAGACAGGTTCAAACATAAAGTATACGGCTATGTTCTTCAGGCAGCTCAGCCCACACAGGGCGGCAGTGATCAACTGTGCAGTTCTCAGTGTGCAGTACTGAGCCTTGAGCTTTGGGTAACAGATTGCTACAGAGCGGTCCACAGTGAAGGCCACCGTCAGCCACACCGAGCAGTCCACCAGGATGTAGTTCACGGCTTCATTTAGACAACATACCGGTGTGTACTCCAGGAATGAATAGGGGAAATAATAGCACAAAAGGTAATAAATCACAACATTGAAAATCATCACCAGTAAATCTGCCGTCGTCATAGCCAAGAGGTAGAGGGACACACCTTTAGAGAGACCACATCTTCCCCGACACAGGATAGCAATTGTCAGAAAGTTGGCTCCATGAAGAGGAAAGAGAGAGGAACGTTTAAGGTTCCAATTTACATTAGAATATATTACAATATACAGAGCACAGAAGTAGTTCATTTGGCCCAACTGGTCTATGCTAATGTTTATGGTCTACATGAGCCTTCTCCTTCCATTCCTCAACTAAGCCTTCTAGCATAACCTTCTATTCCTTTCTCCCTGTTGTAATAATAATAATAATAATAATAATAATAATAATCCTTGCATTTGATATAGCGCTTTTCACGTCGGGAGGACGTCCCAAAGCGCTTCACAGAACACACTGTAAAGTGAATTGACTGTCTATTTGTGGGCGAACGCGGCAGCCAATTGCGCACAGCAATGTCCCACAATCAGTCGTAGATTGAAAATGACCAATTTATTATTGTTTTGGTTTTGGAGGGAATGTTATTAGGCTCTGTGTGGAGTAAGGAAACTTGCCCAAGGTTTCGCCCTCTGCCTGGAATTGAACTCAGGTCTCTCGCTTGCAAAGCGAGTGCTCTAACCACTGAGCTACAGGACCCCACATGTAGCTTTCCCTTAAATAAATCTGTGCTATTTGCCTCAGCAACTCCTTGTGGTCGCGTATTCCACATTCCCACTACTCTGTGCGAAGAAATTTCTTCTCACTTCCACATTTGATCTATTGGTGACTGTGTTATATCGAAGGCCCCTGGTTTTGGTCTCCCTCACAAGTGGAAACATCTTCCCTATGTCTACCCTATCAGAACCCTTCGGCATTTTAAAGCCCTCCATCAGGTCACCACTGACCCTCCTCTTTTCAAGAGAACAAAGTCCAAGTTCAGCGTTTCCTGAAAGGTATAAGCTCTCAGTTCTGGGATCTTCGTTGTGAATCTCCTTTGCACCGTCTCCCATCCCTTTTCAAATGTGAGGACCAGAACTGCACACAGTATTCTGCGTGTGGCCTAATCAAGGTTCTTCTCTAGAGATTCACCATAACTTCCCTGCTATTCATTTCTATCCCTCTAGAAATCAACCCCAATGCCTGGTTTGCTTTTTTTTTGATGGCCTTATTAACTTGGGATGCTCCTTTTAGTGAATTGTGTGTGTGTGCACCCCTCGGTCCCTTTGCTCCTCTACCCCATTTAGGTTTTTAATTTCCTGGATGGATGTAGGCGACTTCCTTATTCCTTCTACCAACATGTACCACTTCACAGTTTTCTATATTGAAATGCATTTGCCATTTAAATGCCCACTCAGCAAATTTATTAATGTCTTGCTGCAATTTGTTGCCGTCCTCCTCTGTATTATTAACTACTTCCCCAATTTGTTGTCGTTCGCAAATTTCGAAGATGCGAAAAGCGCATTTGTACAACAAAACCTAACCCTGTACACGAACAATTCACCCTCTACACCAACACCTCACCTTGTACACCGACAACTCATCCTGTACACCAACACACCACCGTGTGCGTCAACACAACACTCTGTACACCAACACACCACCCTGTACACCAACACACCACCCTGTACACCAACACACCACCCTGTACACCAACACACCACCCTGTACACCAACACACCACCCTGTACACCAACACACCACCCACCCCCCCCCCTTACACCAACACACCACCCTGTACACCAACACACCACCCTGTACACCAACACACCACCCTGTACACCAACACACCACCCTGTACACCAACACACCACCCTGTACACCAACACACCACCCTGTACACCAACACACCACCCTGTACACCAACACACCACCCTGTACACCAACACACCACCTTGTACACCAACACACCACCCTGTACACCAACACACCACCCTGTACACCAACACACCACCCTGTACACCAACACACCACCCTGTACACCAACACACCACCCTGTGCACCAACAACTCAAACTGTACACCAACACATCACACTGTACACCGACTCCTCAAACTTTACACCAACACCTCACACCGTACACCGACACCTCACACTTTACACCAACACCTCACACCGTACACCAACACGACGCAATGTACGCCAACACCTCACAATGTACACCGACATCACACACTGTACAACAGCACTTCACATTGTACACAAAACCTTAGGTTGTGTGCAACACCTCAAGCTGTACATCAACACCTCACCCTTTAAAGCAAGAATGCACACTTTAGAGCAGCACTTCAAAACATACAGCAACAACTCACACTGTACAACAACACCTCACACTGTACACCAACACCTCACACAGGACAGCAACACCTCACACTGTACATCAACACCTCACACAGGACAGCAACACCTCACACAGCACGCCAATACCTCACGATGTGTACCAACAGCTCACACTGTACACCAACACCTCACACAGGACAGCAACACCTCACACTGTACATCAACACCTCACACAGGACAGCAACACCTCACACTGCACACCAATACCTCACGATGTGTACCAACAGCTCACACTGTACACCAACATCTCACACAGGACAGCAACACCTCACACTGTACACCAATACCTCACACAGGACAACAACACCTCGCGCTGTACACCAATACCTCATGATGTGCACCAACAGCTCACACTGTACACCAACAGCTCACGATGTACACCAACAGGTCACACTGTACACCAATACCATACGCTGTACACCAACACTTCATGATGCACACCAACAGCTCAAGTTGTACACCAACACCTCACAATGTACACCAACACCTCACCCTGTACACCAACATCTTACACTGTAGACCAACACCTCACACTCTACAGCAACAACTCACACTGTAAACCAACACTTCAACCTGCAGATGCTGTTTGGAAAAACCGAATGCAGAAAACCAGTAATAAATGAGGCTCCGAGGCTGACAGCCTCACGGATGTCCCTGAACAGCTCCACAGTTACAGTAATAAGTGGTTTTAGGGATTGTTAGAGGGTCGACGTTACAACAGTGGTTCATGGGAGAGAGACGCTCTTCAGAGAGGGTTTAAGTTGGTATCAAAGTGTCATAAAGAATAATTATAGGAGGCTTAATAATAGTAATAATCCGTGCATTTGATATAGCCCTTTTCACAACTTCTGGAGCGCTTCACAGAATAGACTATAAAGTGAATTGACTGTATATTTGTGGGCAAAATGCGGCGGCCAATTGCACACAGCAGCGTTCCACAAACAGTCCTGGATTGAAATAACCAATTAGTCTTTTTTTCAGGAATATTATCAGTCTTGTGGAGCAAGGAAACTTGCCCAAGGTTTCACCCTGCTGGGAATCGACCCCAGGTCTCTCGCTTGCAATGCGAGTGTTCTAACTACTGAGCTACAGGACTCCGCAATCGACTTCAGAATCTGTAAAGGAAAGTTATCAAATTGATGTTAAAGAATAACAAAAGTTTCAGACAGATTGCGTTAGAACGTCTTCTGAAGTGATGGGCTCTATATAAATGAAACATATTGTTGTTGAAGTGCAGAAAGGGAAATGGTTCCTGGAATCAGACTAAAGCTTTATTAATTATAAGTCGTACCTTCAGGTTTGGCATTAACAGGGAAATCGGTCTAAAAATTAAATTAAGGCACGTCTGACAATGAACCACAAACCCTCTGTTGGGAGGAAGTTCCAAAGCGCTTAACAATCCTGGCTCAACACCTAAGTTTGGGGAGAGAGCCAATCAAGGTGTGGAGGGATGGTGAAACTCCGGTCAAAGAGGTAGATCTTGAAGCAGGACTAGAACGACTTGAGGGAGGGAGTCAGAGGAACGCTGGGACGGAGTTCCAGAGAGCGGGGCCAGAGAGGCTGAATGCCTGCCCGCTGATGGTGGGGGAAGGACACACAGCTGTCTGGTGCTCGGTGAGCAAAGGGACAGGTCAGTATGGTTTGAAAGATTGAAAGATAGAAATTGTCTTACCAGGGATTCCAAGCACTGACAGGCAATGGTAAAAAATGAAAGTTATCTGAAAAATTCCTACGTAACCCATGGTCTTCAGTGCAACGAACCAATCACTTGCACAGCATCAAAGACTCATGGGCTCAAAACACTCTCTTATATCAAACAAAGCAATCCTCCCCTGAGAACCGATCAGTTGCACAATAATGGCTGTGAGTTACAGTCGAGTGAACAAACATCTTTAACGTTTTCTTAGGGAATAGAATACTTTGTACAGATGGACATTACTCACAAGTAAACGACTCTGGCAAAAAAATGACAGTGTGATTGATTTGTCAGCCTGGCTCGATGTGTGGCAGCCTGGCTCAGTTGGTAACAAACTCAGTCAGATATTTGTGGGTTCAAGCCCCACATCAGGATTTTGAACTCACACAATCGAGGCTGACACTCCAATGCAGTGCTGGGTGGAAGGGCAGCATTATATTTGTGGAGCCATCTTTCAGATGAGATGTTGACCTGAGGCCCTGCCCATCTGCCTGTTCTGGTGGATGTTGAAAATCCCTCGACGCTATTCGAAAAGTAAAGGGGAACAGTGAATTTCGTTGCTGTGTCCTGAAATGGCACCTGTGACAACACAGCACAGTCCCAGCAATACCTTGGATGTCAGTATTGTCCAAAGAGTTCCATGTCCCAAAGCGGCATTTGAAACCATCGCCTTCAACAACATCAACTTGCATTTACACAGGGCATGGGGTTGACCCAGAGTAGCGTCCCAAAACACGTGACAGTGGAAGAGCATGGCACTGAGTCAGGGGGAGGGGGAGATGACTGCAAGCATGGCAGATAGAGGCAGATGTTCAGGTGTGTCCTGAAGATGGGGAAGGAAAGGGCAAAGCAGATGGATAGAGGAACACTATTCCAGAGATTTGGGGAGTAGTGGCTGAAAGCACAGCCACCAATGGTGGAACGAATAGAGGTTCACAAGGGACAAGCAGAAACTGGAACAGTCGAGCGGTGGCAACGGGTTGTGGGTTGGGTGGTAAGTAGGTCAGAGAGGTAAGGGGGTGCCAGGGCATGAAGGGATTTAAAAACGAGGCTGAGGATCTGAAATGGATTGGTTCAGCGAAACCAAGCGAGTGGATCCTGACTAGAACTACTGTGAAGAAGATACAAGTTTAATAGGGGTGAGAATGCAGGTGCGCAGCTTTGGCTCAGCTGAATCCTGTGCAGGAAGCACAGGGTTGATCCTGAGGCCGAGGTTGCACACTGGTTCAGTAGGTCTGAGGGACAGGCCGGGGTGTTGAGGAGGTCAGAGTCGCAGGTTAAAAGATGTTGATGGGAGACAATAAGTATGGCTTCCATCTTGTCAACATTTAGTTGATGGAAGTCTTTCGCTCTTCCAACCTCTGATGTCTTCAGAGAAGCTGAGAGAACATTGAACGAACCTGAATTCACAGCTGATTCAGAGTTCTTCCGCTGTGCCAGGCTGACACTCCCCCAGCATTGCACCATGGCACCAGCCAAGGACCTTCCCGTCTCTGACTCAGTTCCCACAAAATATACTGTCAACATTTATAAACTTCACAATGTATTCTGGGAAGTGCTCTTAGATGTCTCAATGTTGTGATAACACGCTATATCAGATGCAAATCCAAGTATTATTATTACTATTATTATTATCATTAAGCGACAATCTTGTGACAATTGAGTTAGTTGACTGGAATAATATCATTGAATAGCTTTCTTTATCCAAACTCTTGTAATCTGGATACATTTGTGATTAAAATATACAGCAGTGCACCTGTCTATAAATACTGATTGAGAATGGGTCAGACAGCCTCGTCTACAGCAGACAAGTCACTGGGGCTGGGATTCTCAGTTCATGATACCCTGCAAGTTAAAGCTCTAAAAGGTTGGATGGTTCCAGCTGGAGAAGCCATCTCAATTTGGTTTGGATATTCTTAATGGCATTCTGCATGGTTTTAGCTGGTCAAGTTTTGGCTGTTACTCCAACATAACCCTTTGGGATACATAACTCTTGCCTTTTGTCAATTTGCACCTTAATAGTCTCCAGGATTTGTTGATTGAAGAACCGTAGAAATTAGCCACACAGATTCGGGCCATCGTGTCTGTAGCTACTCATTGAACAGCAATCCTTTCAGTTCAATTTGCATGTCCTTTCCCCAGACCTCTTTAGTTTACTTTATCAGGTGCATCACTCCATCCAGGGCATAATCTATACATGCAACTAGAAACTAAATATAACGTGGAGCTTTCTTCACTAGACGATCTCAAAGAGAAAGACGAGCCTGAGCAAGGTGAGCCTGAGAGCCATAAGCGTACATGTCAGCCTGGCTCAGTCGCTAGCGCTCATGCCTCTCAGTCAGATGTTTGAGCATTCAAACTGCAGTCCAAGCCGTGACTCCAATACGGAGCTGGGGAATAACATTAATAAGCCTTGCATTTCATATTGTGATCTTACACGTCTTCAAGACATCTCAAAGCACTTCGCAGAATACATTGTAAAGTGAATTGACTGTACATTTTGTTGATAATAATAATAATAATCCTTGCATTTGATATAGCGCTTTTCATGTCAGGAGGACATCCCAAAGCGCTTCACAGAACACACTGTAAAGTGAATTGACTGTATATTTGTGGGCGAACGTGGCAGCCAATTGCGCACAGCAATGTCCCACAAACAGTCGTAGATTGAAAATGACCAATTTATTATTGTTTTTTTGTTTTTTTGGAGAGATTATTATTAGGCTCTGTGTGGAGTAAGGAAACTTGCCCAAGGTTTGGCCCTCTGCCTGGAAATGAACTCAGGTCTCTCACTTGCAAAGCGAGTGCTCTAACCACTGAGCTACAGGACTCCACATTGATGAAACACAACAACCAATTGTTAAAGCAGTTTCCTACAAACAGTTGTGCATCGAGTGATCAATCTATTATTATTCTTTTCGAAGGACTTAATACACTTGGAGAAGCGATCTGCCAATTGACTAACATGCGGGTTGCTGTTTACTGCTCGATAAACAGGAGCATGTGGAGTAAGGAAACTTACCCAACATTTTGCCCTATCAGGAACTGAACCCAGGTTTTTATTAACATTAATCTACAGGACTCCACAGAGTTGTGAGATGCGGTTGAGATTTTGGGTGAGAAGTGAAACTGATGTCCTGTCTCGCTGGTCAGGTGGATGTTGAACATTCCTTGGCAGCATTGAGAAACAGAAGTGAGATTCTCCCTGATTCCGTGCCAATAGTCCCCCAGATAAAGTTTAAATTGGTTGTTTTATTGTGGGCAGTTTGCTTGCCTTGTCTACCTACAAATACACAGTCACAATACTTGACAATAAACTAGGATGCATTCTAGTTTACTGAGGGAAGTAAGGAAGGAAATAATGGAGACTCTGGGCACAATCTTTCAATACTCCTTGGACACTGGGGTGGTGCCCGAGGACTGGAGGGTTGCAAATGTTTCTCCCCTTTACACAAAGGGGCAGCACGATAAACCCGGGGTCTACAGACCAGTCAGCCTAACATCAGCCCGGGGCAACTTCTGGAGACTATAATCTTGGACAAAATAAATTTTCACTGAGACATGTGGGTTAATAAAGGACAACCTTCACGGATTTGTTAAATGCAAATCATGTCTAACAAGACTGATAGAGTTTTTTGATGAAGTAATGGAGAGGGTGGTTGAAGGAAATGTAGTTGATGTAGTTTATATGGATTTTCAAGAGATGTTTGATAAAGTGCCACATAAGAGACTTGAGAGCAAAATAGTATGAAAGTATGGTATGAAAGGAAACTGTGGCAGCGGATACAGAATTGTCTGGGAGACAAAAAGCGGAGAGTGGTGGTGAAGTTATTTTTCTGATTGGAGGGAGATGCGCATTGGTGTCCCTCAGGGGTCAGTATTGGGACCACTGCTGTTTTTGATCATATAAATGAGATGGACTTGGATACAGGGAGTACTATTTCCAAGTTTGCATATGATACTAAACTAGGAAACATAGTAAACAGTGAGGAGGATAGTAGCAGACTGCAAGAGGACATAGACAGACTGGTATTAGACAGGTTACTAGGCTTTTTAAATAGGGGCACAGAATGCAAAAGTCAGTAAGTTATGATGAACCTTTATAAAACACTAGCAAGGCTTCAGCGAGAGACTGTGTTCAGCTCTGGGCAACAGAACTTAATAAGGATGTGAAGTCATTGGAGTGGGTGCAAAAGAGATTGACCAGGATGGTTCCTGGAATGAGGGACTTCAATTATCAGGAGAGGCGAGGGACGCTAGGATTATTCTCTTTGGAGCAGAGGAGGTTAAGTGGAGACATAACAGAAGTTTTCAAAATGATGAGTGGATTCGATTGGGTGAATTATTTCCACTGGCGGGTGGGTCAATAACCGGTGGACACTGATTTTAAATTGATGTCAAACGGAACAGAGGGGAGGTGAGGAGAAAGTTTTGCACACAGCGATTTGTTTGTATTTGGAATACATTGCCTGAAAGGGTGATGGAAGCCAATTCATTGATAACTTTTAAGAGAGTAGTAGATAATTTTTTGGGGGGACAAGTTTGCAGGACTACGAGTAGAGAGCGAGTTGTTGGGTTTGATTTGGAAGCTCTTTTCAAAGAGTCGGCACAGACACGATGGGCCGAATGGCTTCCATCTGCGCTGTATAATTCTATGATTCTGTGATAAGAGTACCTGTGATTGAGCATCAAAACGTGTCAATGGTTTTCACTGGTGATTGTTGTCAGGTATAGTGACTACATTTGTAGGTAGACACGGCAGCCAATTTGCCCACATCTGGATGCCACAAGTGAAAAACCTATTTAATCTGAGGTATTATTGCCTCAGAAACAGGGAGAAGCCCCATTCCATTTCTGAATGGTTCCACAGGATCCTTATTGTCCACCTGAACGGGGAGCAATGACATCAGTTTAACATTGCACCTGAGCGTTACCGGAGTGGAGGGTTAATCTGGATGATGCAAGTCCAAAGCCCTGACATGGAGCCTGATCGCATGAACTTCTGACTCATCCATGTCTTTTCAGTTGGCCGTTGAAGCCTGTATGGTTTGTGGGTGAACATGGCGGCTAAGTTACATACAGCAATAGCCCAGGCAGCGACAGTGTGAGAGACCAATTTTCTTTGGGGGATTGTTGGCCAGGAAACCAGGAGAGAAACGCGCTTTTCTTTTTGAATTGCACTTCATGATCTGTGGCGGACACCAGATGGTGTCGAGGAGCGCTTAACAGTCTGATGTGGAGATAAGGGGAGGGTGAAGGTGATCATAGGGACAGTCGAAGAGGTCTTCAAGTGCGACCTGAAAATAGGGAGAGTGTGGTGGTAAGGCGAAGGGATTTAGAGAGAGATAGTTCCACAGCTTCGGGGCACAGTGGCTGAAACCAGGTCCGTCGATGATGGGACATGAGGGTCCGGGGGACAAGGAGGAGACAGGAGACAGTCAAGCAGTGGCAGCAGGTTGCGGTGTCGAGAGAGAGCAGGTTGGAGAGATCGGGTGTTGCCACGGCGTGAAGGGGCTTAGATACGACAATGAGATGTTGAAGTCGATCCGGTCTGTGAAAAGGAGCCATTGGAGTTTGACAAGGATTGGAGCAATAGATGTATGGAGTTCAGTGCCCGTGAGAATGCGGGTGTCAGAATTATGCATTAGTTGAATTTTGTGAATAGTGGAGCTGGGATCAGCAGAGAGGAGGGAACTGGAGTAGGTGAGGCGAGGTGGGAAATGACAAACGTGTGGAGTTTGGCAGCTGTTGGAGCGAAGTTAGAACAGAGGTGGGCAATATGGCGGTAGTGGAGGAAAGTGGTCCTGGCCAGGGCAATCTGGCGGAGGTGGATGTGGAATTATTGGCTAAGGATCAAGTATGGGATACAAAGGAAAGTTGGAAATTGAATCTGAATCCATGTTGCGCACAGATTTGGTGAGCCTCAGGGCAAGATCAGATAGGGTCAGAAGGGCTAAACCGCTAGAGAGAAGACATTAATGAAAGCCAAGAGTATGGCTTCCATCTTGTCAACATTCAGTTGAAGGAAGTTTGTGCTTATCCAGTCCTTGACGTCTGTTGGACAAGCTAACAGATATCAGCGGACTGGGAATAGCAGCTGGAGGAGAGAGAAGTAGATTTGTGTGTCATTCTCATACATGTGGAAGACCTAGGATTAATGTCTCATCTGAAGGACGCACTCCCACAAATACAGCAATACTCCAGCTGCCCCTGCCCGTCCCCCACCACCAACGCATTGGAGTGTCGGCTCAGACTGTGAGTTCAAAGTCCTAACGGGGGCGTAAACCCATGAGCTTCTGACTCAGAGGCGAGAGTGCTACCAACTAAGCCAGACTGACAAAACTAATCACATTGTTATTTTCTTGTCAAAGTTGTTTACCGGTAATTTAATACCCATATGTATAAACTATTCTATTCCCTGATAAAAGTTAACGGTGTTTATCCACTCGCCTGTAACTAACACCCATTAGTGTGCAACTGAACAGGTCTCAGTGGAGCATTCCTTTGCTTGATATAAGAGATATAAGAGAGTGTCTTTTGCACCACACAAGTCTTTGACGCTGTGTGTGAGTCAATGCCTCAGTGGAGTCAAGAACATGGCTTATGCATTAATTGCAACGACCGCTTTCATTTTTTACCATTTTCTGGTAGTGATAGGAATTCCTGGTAATACAATTTGTATCCTCAGAATGTTGTAAATGTATATTGTTCGGTCGCTCCTTTCCTCAAACCACACTTACCTGCTTCCTGTCACCCACTCCAGCAGTCGCAATATCAGCAGGTGGACTTCCAGCCTAACTGCTCCCTATCCTCTGGAACTGCATTGGAGTACCTCCAACTCATTCCCTCATTCAGTTCATTCAAAATATGTCCCAAGTTCTACTTGATTGATTTCAATTTTGTTCATCTTTCCCCTCCACACCGCCAGTGATTCCCACCCGCAGCTCGGGTGCCAATCCAGAATTGTTGCATGCCTTGGGACACCCTCCAACGTGAAAGGGGCTGTATATGTAAAGATGCATTTTTTTTCTGCGCATTTCCACCCAATCTTTGTCCACTGTTTCCCGAATTCTGTTTCCGACACACTTCACTCCCAACATTTTCTTACTGTACCGATGTCACCCTTTGTTGGGCTATGACTTTCTTGACTTACAATCCAACATAATTTATGCTTTCACATTGGAAGGACGTCTCATAGCATTTGATATGCTGTCTGAGCACCTGAGCTTGATGGAGGTAGGTGGGAACTGAAAGGAGTGGAGAGGGGAAATGATGACCGAAAGCGCAGTCAGACAAGTAGATCTTGAGGTTTGAATGAGGGAGAGAGGCAGAGGGATTGAGTTCCAGATGGTGGGAGCGAGAGGAGAATGGCTCAATTATGCGTTGGGCAGGGAGGTGGACATGAAGCCGGGTCGGTAATGCTGCAGGAAATAACAGAGAAAGAGATCATGGAGAGTTGACTTGGAGGGAATTTACTGTGAAGTGTACTGATTTGCGTATCTGTAGGTGATCACAATGGCCAATTTGCAGACAGTAATCTCTCATAACCAGGCGGGAAATAATTAATCTATTTGGGGGATTGACGGACATGATTCTGTGAGAGAGAAACTCTTTGTATTCACCAATAGTGTCACAGGATCTTGAGGTCCATGACAAGCTATGGGATCTTTGGTGTTTAAACAAGAGTTTAGTGTTTAGTGTTTATAATCTAAATTGGTGTAATAAGTTAAATCCAAAACAATACTTGCACTTTAGTTTTATGAGAAGATGATTCAGAATCGGATCTTATGAAATTTTGAGTGGGAATAAAAAAATAAATCCAGAAGCATATTTTAATAATTATAATAATAATAATATTAATAAAAATAATAATATTAATGCGGCAGCCAATTGTGTACAGCAGAGTACCACAAACAATTTTGGATTCATGGACCAAATTACCAAACGCCAGTTTAATAACAATTATAAAGAGACTTGTGGTCTACATTGACCAATGTTCAGATGGTCTTCAATAAGTTTCATTTATCAATGAAACTTTACATCTGCCTCAATTGGGAGAGGTTCATCCGATCCATCTGTGCAGCTCTGAATTCGGTGCATGAGGATGAAGCCCCAAAGTGCTTCAGAGTATTTTACTGTGAAGCTTAGAGGCTGTGTGTTTTGTTGGTGAATGTGACAGCCAATTGACCTGAGGTCCTAACTGTGCCTGTTAAGGTGGACGTCAACTACGGTGCTAATCAAAAAGAGAAGGAGGTCAGTCTCCCAATGTCCTGGCGGGCAATACCACAGATATAACTGATCATTCTTTTCATGGAGGTTTGTGGAACATTGTGTTGCAAAATACTTTGAAACACGTTGAGTCTTTCTCCTGATATGAAAAGATAAAGTACCAAACGTGAGAATGATGATGTTAATAATAATGAAATGATACCAACCTTTTGAATTGCTAGAGATTCTTTCTCTTTGGGAGAATGTCCCAAAGCACAGAACTGCATGAGGATATATTGACTCAGGAGAAAACTTATCTCACGACTCATGTAGCTGTGGAGTCGTTATGTCCACAGGCCTCTGCTTACCGAGCGTTAGGTAGGAACCCGGGTATTAATCGATTGGCAGATCACATATTTAGGGTTAATAATTTGTTTAAAAAAGAGTGATTTCAATCACCAACTGTTTGTAGGACACTGCTGTGCGCCATTGGCTCTCATGTTTATGTCCACGAAATATACACTTTACAGGATATTCGTTGAAGTGCTTTGAAACAACTCGAAGAAGTGTCAAAGTGCTATATCAAATGCAAGGATTATTCTTATTATATGTGTGTGACTTAGTGCAAACAATTAGAATATTAGATGTTCCTAATTTGTTCCTCTTCCTTACAGCCAACTTGCTGACAATTGGTATACTGCTCCGGGGAAGATGTGGCCTCTCTGAAGGTGTGTCCCTCTACCTCTTGGCTATGACGACGGCAGATTTACTGGTGCTGATTTTCAATGTTGTAATACATTTCATTTTGCGCTACTATTTCTACACATCATTCCTGGAGTACACACCGGTATGTCGCTTAAGTGAAACCATGAACTACATCCTGGTGGACTGCTCGGTGTGGCTGACGGTGGCCTTCACTGTGGACCGCTCTGTAGCAATCTGTTACCCAAAGCTCAAGGCTCAGTACTGCACACTGAGAACTGCACAGTTGATCACTGCCGCCCTGTGTGGGCTGAGCTGCCTGAAGAACATAGCCGTATACTTTAAGTTTGAACCTTACTACGTCATAGACAAAGTGCCCAGAGGTTGTAGCACAAAACCCACCTACTACACGTATCCAGGATGGTTAGCCTTCGATTGGCTTGACACTATTTTCTGTCCGCTCGCCCCCTATTTCCTGATAATGGTGCTCAATGCTCTGACTGTCAGGCATGTGCTGGCAGCCAACAGGAAACGCAGGGCTCTGCTGGGACACAGCAGAAAGGAGGGCAGCAGTGACCCCGAGCTGCAGAGTCGGAGGAGATCCATCATTTTGCTCTTCGCCATCTCCGGGAGCTTTGTGCTGCTGTGGATGCCATACGTTGTCTTCTTCCTATACTGCAGGAGCACAAACTCTGACTATGAGCAACACCCATTCACTCACCCGCTGCAGATTGCTTCATTCACTGTGGATATGTTCCAGTTGCTCAGTTCCGGCACTAACACTTGCATTTACGCGTTGGCTCAGACGCGATTCAGGGAGGAGTTAATCAATGCCGTTAAGTACCCATTTAAATGGATCATAAATTTGTTTAGAAAATAAACTGCAAAATAAAATTGACTAATAGTGCAACTGTGAATCTGTCTGTGTGTTTTTGTTTGTGGCTATTTTATTGTGAAGTCAAAGATAAGAGCAATAATTTCAATATTTTAATGTAAAGATGAGTATCGTTAGAGATTAGTAATAATATTAATGCAAATAATAAACAGATTGCATTTGATATAGCACTTTATCACTTTGCTGTGAAATTGAAAGGAGCTTCACAGGATATATTTTAAAGCGCAGTGACTATGTTCTGTTGGTGAACACACAGCCAAGTTTCACACAAGTATATCCCACAAAACACAAACATCTGTTACAACCGTATTGAGATTATTGATAGTGGTGCCAGTAGAAAAGGAGAGGTTGAAGGTTTCAGTAAGTAGATGGACAAATAGGTGGAGATGAAAGGTAAGGATGGGATCGAGGGAGCTGGTGGTGGATTTTGTATGGGTTATAATGGTTGTGAGAGAGGAGGAGGGGGACAGGTTTGAAGGTGTGGGAAGATGGATGGAGAGGGACCGGAGTGTCAGGGGGAGATGGGGATGGGGTTGCATTTAGAAGGGCAGAGGTAGCTTAACAAATGCCCTCAATTTTGCTGTTGGTTGGTAGTGGAGATGTCCCTCAGTTTGTCCTCGTCTTTCAAGATTATGATGGAGTAGAAGGACAATTTATCAAAGGCAATGCGGAGTGACAAGTTTGAATGTGGTCCAGCCAGAGCTGCCGATGGACCATTAAATTATATTTGAAACAGGTACTTGTGTCGGCAAATACCTGTAGTAAGAGGGAGTGAGATGGCTGTGCCTCAAGATTAATTGCCTGAGGAGGAGACGGTTTAGGGGGAGAGGGTGGGCCGGGGGGATAGGTTTGTCAAAGGCATCAAGAGTGGTGGAGAAGGTGCTATGGGGGACAGCAATCGAGGAGGGTAAAACCGAGTGGGAGGGAAAAATGTTCCAGGGTTGTTAGGAGAAGGGTGTGGGTTGAGTAGCGATGGGAGAGGGATTGAGCAGTTAAAGGAGTGAAGCAGTGCTCCAAGGTTGATTTGTCGGTGTTGCTGGAGTCTGAGATGCTGAGGCCCCTAGCAGTTACTTGCTCAAGCGGGTGGCAATGGACGTGGTTGGCAAAGTGATGTAGAGAGAAAGGCTTTGAGAGGAGAAAGGAGAAGTTGGTGGAGATAGCGCTAAAGTGGATGAAGAGCAGGTTGAAATTGCCTAAGATGAGGAGGCGTTCATAGCAGAGGCAGAAGAAAGCTGGAAGGGTGGGGATGTCAGAGAGTAAGGTGGTAGAGGTTTGGGGGGCGATCAATGAATAGAATTTTGTGGGAAAGTTTGGAGAGATGTAAGATTGTAATGAGCTCAAAGGAGGGGAAGAAACCAGACGAATATGGAGATAGGGCGAGTGAGGTCATTGTGGATAGGTCACGGGGTTTGGTGGAAGGTATAGCCCGGTCATGTGGACTCAGTCAGGGGGATGTTGTCACCTGGGTTTCTGGGATAGCGAGAATATTCGTGTTTCTATTAACAAGTAGGTCGTTGACATTGAGCGCTTTGTTGAAAAGGGAGCGGACACTTTGTAGGGCAAAGTGGAGGGGAGAGTTAGCCGAAGAATGTGTGAGATGAAAGGGGGTGAGAGAATTGACAAGGAAGGTGGGATTGTGGGTAAGGGAGGAGAGATTTGCCCTTGGGTTCTGGGGCCAGTGGGCCTTGTGGCGATAAATGGGGATGGGATAGTCAGCGCGGCCGACTGATGGAGGACTCCCAGGCTGCAGGAAAGGGAGGTTGTGCGATGGCCAAGTGGGTATAGGAGGTGAGGAGGACAGCGGGAGAGGAGGACTGAATTGGAGTGATGCAAGAGGGAGGACAGGGATTGGGGTATTTTGGGCGAAAACAGCTCAGGTCAGGGGCAGCAGCCGAATCTCCCAAGGGGGGACTCGAGGCAAGGGCTGGGGCAGCATAGTCAGGGCATAGGCAAGGAGAGCGCAGGGGCTTGAGGAGAAAGCAAAGGGTGGGGAGAGGGGTAGGGCACTCACTGTAGTATTTACCAGGCTGCCCGACCTGGAAAATATCGCAGAGAATTTTAGGGAGAAAAGAGAAGAAGGAAAGGATAGAATAATAAACACTAGACTACACCTGGTTCTAGTCATTCAAAACTGGTTGCGGAAATTAATTACGCGTGGAGTTTTGGTCGTTGGTTCAGGCTGGAGATGTTTAAATGGCATCGCCGCACCTGAACCAACTAATGGCCACGACCCCCATATCTGTTCCCACTCAACCCACCGATGGCCGCAACTGTGCCTTATACTTTCCTGAATTAGGTAAGTAGGACGTGTCCCTCCAGGGAGAGAGTGTATATTTAATTCCAACAATCCCCGTGTAGATGGGATGCATGGGATTCTCTGTTTGATGCGGTTGCTATTAAACATGGTGATAGGTTTTCGCATGTGTCAGGCACTTGGTTGAGCTAAACAAAGTAAGACAATGTATGTTACACATCTTTCCCGGTCTTCTACTTAAGGATTTAACCATAAATTTAACTGTGGAGTATTGTATCTCGGTGGATAAAGCACTTGCCTCAAAAGGAAAGACCTGGGTTTGATACCTGGCAGCATGAAACCTTGGGCAAGTTTCCTTACTCCACAAGCCTGATGATAATCCATCAAGAACAAAAAAGGAAATTTGTCACTTCAATCCATGACTGTTTGTGGGACACTGCTGTGGGCAATTGGCTGCCGGATACCAACAGCATAAATACAGTCAATTAACTCGAATTCAAGATCCTCATCCCCACCTACAAGGCCATTCACGGCCTCGCTCCCTCCTACCTCTCCGACCTACTATTCACCTACTTACCTGCCCGTACCCTCCGTTCCTCTGGCTCCGGACTGCTCCACATCCCCCGCCCCAACCGCCCGACCATCGGTGGCCGGGCCTTCAGCCTCTCAGCCCCGAGGTTCTGGAACTCTATCCCCCAGTGCCTTTGCCGCTTCCTCCCTTTCCTCCTTCAAGGCCGGTCTCAAGACCTTTCTCTTTGACCGTGACTTCAGCTCCCCTCTCAACTCTCTACCCCTTCCTCGCTCCCTCCATTCCCTCCCCTCACCCTGACCATCTCCCCCCTCCTCGCTTCCTCACTTCCCTCCCCTCACACTGACCATCTCCCCCCTCCTCGCTTCCTCACTTCCCTCCCCTCACCCTGACCATCTCCCCCCTCCTCGCTTCCTCACTTCCCTCCCCTTACCCTGACAATTTGCCCCCAATGCTCAGGTCCTGACCCAACTGTACAGCGCCTTGGGACGTCCTCCTGAATGTGTGGTGTGTCGGTGAATGTGACAGCCAATTGACCTGAGGTCCCAACTTTGCCTGTTCAGGTAGACGTCAAAGGTCCCACTGCGCTAATTAAAAAGAGAAGGGGGTTTCTCTCCCAGTGTCCCGGCTGACAATACCCCAGAGAGAACTGATCACACCACACAGTCTCTAAAGTTTACACTGAACTACTTTGAAGCATTTTGAGAAGCGAATCCAGATGGAGGACAGATTGATGGGATGAAAGTCTCCCAATTGAGGCAGATACAAAGTTTTATTAATATTATTATTAAAGTATGTTTTGGATTTACATTTTTACTCCAAATTAAAATGCCCGACGGATAATTCAGCCATTCTCTCCATTTTCCCAACTCTCTGGAACTCCATTCCTCCTCGGTCATTTTAAGCTCATGACCTACCTCTTTGACTGCGCTTTCTTTCGGTCATCATTTCCCCTCTCCTCTCTTTTCTCCCACCAACCTCCTTCCAGCTCAGGTGCCAGCATGTTAAATGCTATGAGACATCCTCCCAATGTGTAAGGTGCTGCGTAAGTGTAAACTATATTGCATTGTAAGTCAAGATAGTCACAGACCAACAGAGGGTGACATTGGCAGAGTAACAAAAAGTTGGAAGTGCAAGTGAGTTGGAAACACAATTAGGGAATCAGTGGCCAATGATTGGGTCAAAATGCACCTGTGAAAAATAATGCAATGCAACTTTACATGTACACAGCCCATTTCATTTTGGAAGGAGTTGAAGATATTTAAAAATCCTGGCTTCGCACCAACAGGGTCCCTGGTTGGAGGGGAGAGTAAACATGACTGATTATAACTGGAGATCGAACCTAAGTTGTCAATCGCTTCGGTGAATGTTAAGGAGAGATTGGATATGGTGAGATGGGCTGAACCACAGGAGAGAAGATGTTGATGGGAGCCAAAGAACATGGCTTCCATCTTGACAATGTTCATCTGAAGGAATGCTGAAGACCTTTCTTTTGGACTGTGCATTTTGGCACCTTCCTCCCCCTCCCCCTGGCTCAGCCCCGAGATTACTGTGAAGCGCTTTGAGACGCCGTCCGGTGTGGAGGGCGGTATATAAATCCAAGTTGTTGTTGTTGTTGAAGGAAGTTTGAGCTCATCCAGCCCTTGATGTCTGTCAGACAAGCTGACAGAATATCAATGGAGTGGGAGGCACAGCTGGAGGAGAGAGGAGTAGATTTGTGTGATGTCCTCATACATGTGGATGACCTAGGTTTAATGTCTCAGGTGAAGGACGGCATTTCCACGAATAGAGCAATGCCCCATCTGCCCCTACGCTTCGCCTTCCAGCACGGCATTGCAGTGTCAGCTTAGACTGTGAGCTCAATGTCCTAATGGGGGCTTAACCGTATGAACTTTTGACTCAGAGGCGAGAGTGCGACCAACTAAGCCAAACTGACAACAAAATCATAATGCTATTTTCTTGTCAGAGATATTTACTGGTAGTTAAATACCCATATGTATAAACTATTCTCTTCGCTGATAAAAGTTAATGGTGTTTGTTCACTCACCTGTAACTAACACCAATTATTATGCAACTACAGTAGGTCTCAGCAGAGGATTCCTTTGATTGATATAAGAGAGTGTATTTTATGCCCCACAAGTCATTGATGCTGTGAGAGTCATTTGCTCACTGGAGTCAAGAACATGGCTTATGCATTAGTTGCAGAGATAGCTTTCATTTTTTACCATATTCTGGTAATGATAGGACTCCCTGGTAATACAGTTTGTATCTTCTGAATATTCCAACCTTACTGTTCGGCCGCTCCCTTTGCTCAAATGGCACTGGCCTGCTTCCTCTCCCCCGCTCCACCAGTCCCACCATCAATGAGTGGATTTCCAGCCTATCTGTCCCCTACTCTTTGGAACTCCATCAGAGTCCTTCCGACTCATCTCCTATCTCACTACATTCAAACTCTATCTTAAGTTCTACCTCGTTGAATCAAACTTTCCGTCAACTTTCCGCTCCCCACCTCCCAGGGACCCACACACAGCTTGGGTGCGAAGCCAGGATTGTTGAGTACCTTGGGACTCCCTCCAACATGAAAGGTGCTGTGTAAATGTAAAGTTCCATTGTATTATTTTTTTCTCCTGTGAATTTCCACCCAATCTTTGTCCACTTATTCCCTAATTGTGTTTCCAACTCATTTGCACTCCCGACTCTTTGTTATTCTGCCAATGTCACCCTCTGTTGGTCTATCACTATCTTGAATTACAGTGCAATATAGTTTACACTTACACAGCGGCTTTCACATTAGGAGGAGGTCTCCTCGCATTTAAAATGCTGTCACCTGAGCTAGAAGGAGGTAGGTGGGAAACGAAGAGAGTGGAGAGGGGAAATGATGAACGAAAGCGACATCAAAGAGGTAGGTCTTGAGTTTTAAATGACGGAGGAGGGATGGAGTTTCAGAGAGTTGGGAATGTGGAGAAAGTGGCTGAATTATGCATCGAGCATTGTGTTGGCTGTGAAGCCGGGTCAGTGAAGCAGGAGATAACAGAGTTAGGGAGAGGGGTACAAAATCGTGGAGAGTTGAATTAATGTCGAGAATGCTTCACAGGATTTACTGTTAAATGTGCTTATTTGTGTATTTGTAGATGAACGCAGTAGCCAATTTGCACCCAACAATGTCTCGTGGCCAGGAGACGAATGACTAATTTATTTGCTGGATTGTCGGCCAGCACACTGGGAGAGCGAAACTCTGTGCTCTTTTCAGATAGTTTCACAGGATCTTAAGGTCTACGACAGACTAGGGGGCTCTTCAGTCTTTAGCCACGAGGGTTTCAGAGAGGACCCTAAAGAAGGTGAAATCTAAATAGATGTGATAAAGTAAACCCAGAACAATACTTGCTCTTCAGTTTGACCATGGTTCAGATTGCCCTAAATTAATTTCATTTAGCAACTTTATATCTGCCTCAACTGGGAGAATTTCATCCCATCAATCTGTGCTCCATCTGGATTCAGTTCATCAGTTTGAATTCTCAACGTGTTTCAAGGTATTTTCCTGTAAACTTTAGAGGCTGTGTGTTTTGTCGGTGAATGTGACAGCCAATAGACATGAGGTCCCAACTTTGCCTGTTCAGGTAGACTTCAAAGGTCGCACTGCGCCAATTAAAAAGAGAAGGGGGTCTCTCTCCCAGTGTTCCGGCTGACAATACCCCAGATAGAACTGATCATTCTTTTCATGGAGGTTTGTGGGACGTTATTGTGCAAAATACTTTGAAACACTATGAGTCTTCCTCCTGATATGAAAAGGCACAGTACCAAATGCGAGGACGATTATGATATTAATAATAAAATGAGACCAAACCTTTGATTTGAGATTCTTTCTCGTTGGGAGAAGGTCCCAAAGTAGCGAAGTGGATGACAAATATTGACTCAGGAGAAAATTTATCTCACAACTCATGAAGATGTGGAGTCCTGAATTCCACAGGCGTTTGTTTATGTAGCATTAGGCAGGAACCCGGGTATTAGTCGATTGGCAGATTGCATTTTTAGGGTTAATAATTCCTCAAAAAAAGATTGTCATTTCATCAACGACTGTTTGTGGGACATTGCTGTGCGGATATTCGGTGAAGCCATTGAAACATCTCAAAGAAGTGATAAAGTGCTCCATCAAATGCAAGGATTCTTCTTAATATATGTGCGCGATATAAATTGGAATATTAGATGTTCCTAACTTGTTCCTCTTCCTTGTAGCCAACTTGCTGACAATTGCCATACTGCTCCGGGGAAGATGTGGCCTCTCTAAAGGTGTGTCCCTCTACCTCTTGGCTATGACGACGGCAGATTTACTGGTGCTGATTTTCAATGTTGTGATACACTATCTTTTCCGCTACTATTTCTTCACATCGTTCCTGGAGTACACACCGGTATGTCGCTTAAGTGAAGCCATGAACTACATCCTGGTGGACTGCTCGGTGTGGCTGACGGTGGCCTTCACTGTGGACCGCTCTGTAGCAATCTGTTACCCAAAGCTCAAGGCTCAGTACTGCACACTGAGAACTGCACAGTTGATCACTGCCGCCCTGTGTGGGCTGAGCTGCCTGAAGAACATAGCCGTATACTTTAAGTTTGAACCTTACTACATCATAGACAAAGTGCCCAGAGGTTGTAGCACAAAACCCACCTACTACACGTATCCAGGATGGTTAGCCTTCGATTGGCTTGACACTATTTTGTGTCCGCTCGCCCCTTATTTTCTGATAATGGTGCTCAATGCTCTGACTGTCAGGCATGTGCTGGCAGCCAACAGGAAACGCAGGTCTCTGCTGGGACACAGCAGAAAGGAGGGCAGCAGTGACCCCGAGCTGCAGAGTCGGAGGAGATCCATTATTTTGCTCTTCGCCATCTCCGGGAGCTTTGTGCTGCTGTGGATGCCATACGTTGTCTTCTTCCTGTACTGCAGGAGCACAAACTCTGACTATGAGCAACACCCATTCACTCACCCGCTGCAGATTGCTTCATTCACTGTGGATATGTTCCAGTTGCTCAGTTCCGGCACTAACACTTGCATTTACGCGTTGGCTCAGACGCGATTCAGGGAGGAGTTAATCAATGCCGTTAAGTACCCATTTAAATGGATCATGAATTTGTTTAGAAAATAAACTGCGAAATAAAATTGACTAATAGTGCAACTGTGAATCTGTCTGTGTGTTTTTGTTCGCGGCTATTTTATTGTGAAGTCAAAGATAAGAGCAATAATTTCAATATTTTAATGTAAAGATGAGTATCTCAGTCACGTTACAGGTTAATAATAATATTAATGCAAATAATAAACAGCTTGCATTTGATACAGCACTTTATCACTTTACTGTGAAATTGAAAGGAGCTTCACAGGATATATTTTAAAGCGCAGTGACTATGTTCTGTTGGTGAACACACAGCCAAGTTTCACACAAGTATATCCCACAAAACACAAACATCTGTTACAACCGTATTGAGATTATTGATAGTGGTGCCAGTAGAAAAGGAGAGGCTGAAGGTTTCAGTAAGTAGATGGACAAATAGGTGGAGCTGAGAGGTAAGCAGAGGTGTAAGGATGGGATCGAGGGAGCTGGTGGTGTGTTTTGTATGGGTTATAATGGTTGAGAGAGAGGAGGAGGGGACAGGTTTGAAAGTGTGGAAAGATGGATGAATATGGCCCGGAGTGTAAGGGGGAGATGGGGAAGGGGCAGCCTTTGGAAGGGCAGAGGCAGCTTAACGGATCCCCTCAATATTGGCCTTGGTTGGTGGTGGAGAAGATGTCCCTTGGTTTGTTCTTGGCCTCCAAGATTATCGAGGAGTAGAAGGACAATTTATGGAAGGCGAGGGCGGAGTCGTTAGCCAGATCTGCCGATGGACCATTAACTTTTATTTGAAAGAGGTGAGTGTCAAGGCAAATACCTGTATTTTGAGGGAGTGGAGATGGCTTGTGTCTCAGGATGAATTGCCCGAGGAGGAGGTGGTTTAGGAGGTGAGAGTGGGGCCGGGGGTGGGGTTTGTCAAAGGCATCGAGAGTGGTGGACAGGGTGCTGTGGATGAGAGTAACTGAGAAGGGCAAGTCATTACAGGAGGAAGCGAAGAGGGGCATGAGTTCAGATGACTCCATAGCAACAGAGAGGGAGTGAGGGGAGATTTGGTAGGAGAAGGATTTGGGTTGAGTGGCGGTGGGAGAAGGATTGAGCAGTTGAAGGAGATGAAGCAGTGTTCTGAGGTTGATTTGTTGGTTATGTTGAAGACTGAGATGCTGAGGGCCGCGTAATTACTTGCTCAAGCGGGTGGCTACGGACGTGGTTAGCAAAGTGGGAAAGGTTTTGAGAGGAGAAAGGAGAAGTTGGTGAAGATAGAGCAAGAGTGGATGAAGTGCAGGTTGAAATAGCCTGGGATGAGGAGGCATTCAGAGCAGAGGCAGAAGAAAGCTGGAAGGGTAGAGATGTCACAGAGTAAGGTGGTAGAGGTTTGGGGGGCGATCAATGAATACAATTTTGTGGGACAGGTTGGAGAAATGTAAGAGTGTAAGGTGCTTAAAGGAGGGGAAGAAGAATAGATCGGTCGACGGTATTGAAAGCAGTCGAGAGGGCGAGGAGTATGAAGAGACAGTGAGAGGCCTGGTCACAGGTGGACAGAATGTCAACTGTCACCTTAACCAGGGCTGTCTCTGTGCTGTGAGCTGCATGTAACCCAGATCGAAGGTGTTCATGGAGGGAATCCTGGGAGAGGAAAGAGCGAAGCTGGGAAGCGATGACTCATTCCAAGACCTTCGAAAGAAAAGGAAGGTTTGCAATGGGACATTAGTTGGAGTGCACAGATGGTTCAGGGGAAGGAAATGCCAGAGTCAAATCCAAAAGGGAGTTTAGGAGGAACCCCTTCACATAGAGGGTGGTGAAATTGTACATTGCACCCTTCATCCTTTGTCCTCTTGTTCTGATTCCTTCACTTATCTGAACATATTGCTCTTACCCCACAGCAAACTCCGTACCCCATTCAACGCAGTACTTGCCAGTCTCCATTCGCTCCCTATTACATAATTGATCTGTTTCAAGATGCTCACACCCGCGTGCAAATTAATTCGTGCACTGGAATTGGTGTGTTTGTGGGATATTGACGAGTGCCATTTGGCTGCGTGTTCACCCTCAAAACAAAAGAGTCTCCACACTTCCAACCCCGTGAAGCTCTTTCAAATGTCTCAGCAATTTGGTAAAGTGCTGTGTCGAATGCAACATATTTATTATTATCATGCGGATTACTATTGTTAACCAGTAACGTAACCGAGATACTCAACCTTACATGACAACATAGCATAGTCAACTAGTCAGAGAGCGAGGAGAGCAACCAATCAGGAGCAGAGGATGATCAACTATCGCTATCGACACATCACACACCACGGACTTAACTTGATCAACTTACCTCGATTGATTTAACTTAACTTGATCAACTTAATCGGATCAACTTAATTCAATTAAACTGAAGTAACTAACTCAACTCAATTTGGAAGAGGTGGCAATGGGGTGGCAGGTGTTGTGTGAGGACAGTGGGGGTGGGAGTGGGGGCAAGTGTTGTGTGAGGACTGTAACATGTTGGAGTTGCTGGAGGGCAGTCTGAGCCTGGGCGACCACATCTGCAGCAGATGTTTGCAACTGAGGCAGCTCCAGCTCAGAGTGGCGGAGCTGGAATCCGAGGTGCAGACACTGCGGAGTATCAGAGACAGTGAGTGCTTCCTGGATAGTTTCATCCTGGAGCAGTCCCTCCCCTGAGGGAATATACGGTCAGGATCATTGGTGATGGTCAGGATAGGTCAATGGACAGTCAGGAGGTCAGGGGGACAACGGAAAGTGTGGTAGTAAATCCGGCATTAACCTTGAGCAATAGATATGAGATCCTTGGAACTTGTATCGACAAGGAAGCCGGTGAGGTGGAAGGAAAAACTACCTCTAACACTGGGGCAAACGAGCAGATAGTTGCTGTTATTGGGGATGAGACTGTTAGACGGACAGACACAATCATCTGCAGCACCAACCAGAAGACCAGAAGTGGAGTCCTGTAGCTCAGTAGTTAGAGCACTCGCTTTGCAAGTGAGAGACCTGAGTTCAATTCCAGGCAGAGGGCGAAACCTTGGGCAAGTTTCCTTACTCCACACAGAGCCTAATAATAATCCCTCCAAAACAAAAACAATAATTAAATTGGTCATTTTCAATCTATGACTGTTTGTGGGACATTGCTGTGCGCAATTGGCTGCCGCGTTCGCCCACAAATATACAGTCAACTCACTTTACAGTATATTCTGTGAAGCGCTTTGGGACGTCCTCCCGACGTGAAAAGCGCTATATCAAAAGCAAGGATTATTATTATTATTATTTGGACTTCCAGAAGGCATTCGATTCGCACAAAAGGTTAGTCCAATAGATAAGGGCCCATGGAATTGGGGGGAGCATATTAACATGGATTGGAGAATGGTTAACGGATAGGAAACAAAGAGTAGGGATAAACGGGTCCTTTTCAGATTGACGGGATGTGACTAGTGGAGTGCCACAAGGATCGGTCCTTGGGCCTCAGCTATTTACCATCTACATCAGCGATCTAGATGAGGACATCAAAGTTAATATATCAGGTGCAGGTGCAGCGAGCAATTAGGAAGGCAAACAGTATGTTAGCATTCATTGTGAAAGGATTAGAGTATAAGAGTAGGGAAGTCTTGCTGCAACTGTATAGGGCGCTGGTGAGACCACACCTGGAATACTGTGGGCAGTTTTGGTCTCCTTATTTAATGAAGGATGTACTTGCCTTGGAGGGGGTGCAGCATAGATTTACTATGTTAGTACCAGGAATGAAGGGGTTGAGTTACGAGGATAGGTTGACCAATTTGGGCCTATATTCTCCCGAATATAGAAGAATTATAGGGGATCTTATAAAAACCTATAAGATCATCAAAGGGCAATGATAGAGTAGACAGTGGGAGATTGTTTCCCCGGTTGGAGAAACTAAACCCAGGGGTCACAACCTTAAAATCAGAGGCAGCCCTTTTGCACTGAGGTGAGGAAGAACTTCTTCACTCAAAGGGTAGTGAATGTATGGAACTCACTACCCCAAAGGGCTGTTGATGCTTAGTCCTTGAACATATTCAAGACTGAGATAGATATGTTTCTTATTGCAAAAGGGATGAAGGGCTATGGGGATAAGGCAGGGTTATGGTATCAACTGGAGTTAGATTAGAAGATCAGCCATGATTGAATGGCGGGGCAGGCTCGAAGGGCTGAATGGCCTACTCCTGCTCCTACATGTTATGTTATAGAACTTATCACCCTTATCTTAGATGTTACAATAAATAGCCACGAACACAAGCGCACAGTCACAAGTTCAATTGCACTGTTATGTCAATTTTATTTTTGCTAATCATTTTCGAAACAAGTTGATGATCAGCTTAAATGGGTACTTCATGGCATTGATTAACTCCTCCCTGAATCGCGTCTGAGCCAACGCGTAAATGCAAGTGTTAGTGCCGGAACTGAGCAACTGGAACATATCCACAGAGTAATAAGCGATCAGCAGTGGGTCAGTGTACACATATGGCTCATAGACAGAGTTTGTGCTTCTGGAGTATAGGAAGAAGACAATGTATGGCATCCACAGCAGCACAAAGCAACCGGAGACGGTGAAGAGCAAAATGATGGATCTCCTCCGACTCTGCAGCTCGGGGTCACTGCTGCCCTCCTTTCTGCTGTGTCCCAGCAGAGACCTGCGTTTCCTGTTGGCTGCCAGCACATGCCTGACAGTCAGAGCATTGAGCACCATCATCAGGAAATAGGGAGCGAGCGGACAGAAAATAGTGTCAAGCCAATCGAAGGCTAACCATCCTGGATACGTGTAGTAGGTGGGTTTTGTGCTGCAACCTCTGGGCACATTGTGTATGATGTAGTCAGGTTCAAACATAAAGTATACGGCTATGTTCTTCAGGCAGCTCAGCCCACACAGGGCGGCAGTGATCAACTGTGCAGTTCTCAGTGTGCAGTACTGAGCCTTGAGCTTTGGGTAACAGATTGCTACAGAGCGGTCCACAGTGAAGGCCACCGTCAGCCACACCGAGCAGTCCACCAGGATGTAGTTCATGACTTCACTTAGACTACATACCGGTGTGTACTCCAGGAACGATGTGAAGAAATAGTAGCGGAAAAGATAGTGTATCACAACATTGAAAATCAGCACCAGTAAATCTGCCGTCGTCATAGCCAAGAGGTAGAGGGACACACCTTTAGAGAGGCCACATCTTCCCCGGAGCAGTATGGCAATTGTCAGCAAGTTGGCTACAAGGAAGAGGAACAAGTTAGGAACATCTAATATTCCAATTTATATCGCGCACATATATTAAGAAGAATCCTTGCATTTGATGGAGCACTTTATCACTTCTTTGAGATGTTTCAATGGCTTCACCGAATATCCGCACAGCAATGTCCCACAAACAGTCGTTGATGAAATGACAATTTTTTTTGAGGAATTAATAACCCTAAAAATGCAATCTGCCAATCGACTAATACCCGGGTTCCTGCCTAATGCTACATAAACAAACGCCTGTGGAATTCAGGACTCCACATCTTCATGAGTTGTGAGATAAATTTTCTCCTGAGTCAATATTTGTCATCCACTTCGCTACTTTGGGACCTTCTCCCAACGAGAAAGAATCTCAAATCAAAGGTTTGGTCTCATTTTATTATTAATATCATAATCGTCCTCGCATTTGGTACTGTGCCTTTTCATATCAGGAGGAAGACTCATAGTGTTTCAAAGTATTTTGCACAATAACGTCCCACAAACCTCCATGAAAAGAATGATCAGTTCTATCTGGGGTATTGTCAGCCGGAACACTGGGAGAGAGACCCCCTTCTCTTTTTAATTGGCGCAGTGCGACCTTTGAAGTCTACCTGAACAGGCAAAGTTGGGACCTCATGTCTATTGGCTGTCACATTCACCGACAAAACACACAGCCTCTAAAGTTTACAGGAAAATACCTTGAAACACGTTGAGAATTCAAACTGATGAACTGAATCCAGATGGAGCACAGATTGATGGGATGAAATTCTCCCAGTTGAGGCAGATATAAAGTTGCTAAATGAAATAAATTTAGGGCAATCTGAACCATGGTCAAACTGAAGAGCAAGTATTGTTCTGGGTTTACTTTATCACATCTATTTAGATTTCACCTTCTTTAGGGTCCTCTCTGAAACCCTCGTGGCTAAAGACTGAAGAGCCCCCTAGTCTGTCGTAGACCTTAAGATCCTGTGAAACTATTTGAAAAGAGCACAGAGTTTCGCTCTCCCAGTGTGCTGGCCGACAATCCAGCAAATAAATTAGTCATTCGTCTCCTGGCCACGAGACATTGTTGGGTGCAAATTGGCTACTGCGTTCATCTACAAATACACAAATAAGCACATTTAACAGTAAATCCTGTGAAGCATTCTCAACATTAATTCAACTCTCCACGATTTTGTACCCCTCTCCCTAACTCTGTTATCTCCTGCTTCACTGACCCGGCTTCACAGCCAACACAATGCCCGATGCATAATTCAGCCACTTTCTCCACATTCCCAACTCTCTGAAACTCCATCCCTCCTCCGTCATTTAAAACTCAAGACCTACCTCTTTGATGTCGCTTTCGTTCATCATTTCCCCTCTCCACTCTCTTCGTTTCCCACCTACCTCCTTCTAGCTCAGGTGACAGCATTTTAAATGCGAGGAGACCTCCTCCTAATGTGAAAGCCGCTGTGTAAGTGTAAACTATATTGCACTGTAATTCAAGATAGTCATAGACCAACAGAGGGTGACATTGGCAGAATAACAAAGAGTTGGGAGTGCAAATAAGTTGGAAGCACAATTAGGGAATAAGTGGACAAAGATTGGGTGGAAATTCACAGGAGAAAAAAATAATACAATGGAACTTTACATTTACACAGCACCTTTCATGTTGGAGGGAGTCCCAAGGTACTCAACAATCCTGGCTTCGCACCCAAGCTGTGTGTGGGTCCCTGGGAGGTGGGGAGCGGAAAGTTGACGGAAAGTTTGATTCAACGTGGTAGAACTTAAGATAGAGTTTGAATGTAGTGAGATAGGAGATGAGTCGGAAGGACTCTGATGGAGTTCCAAAGAGTAGGGGACAGATAGGCTGGAAATCCACTCATTGATGGTGGGACTGGTGGAGCGGGGGAGAGGAAGCAGGCCAGTGCCATTTGAGCAAAGGGAGCGGCCGAACAGTAAGGTTGGAATATTCAGAAGATACAAACTGTATTACCAGGGAGTCCTATCATTACCAGAATATGGTAAAAAATGAAAGCTATCTCTGCAACTAATGCATAAGCCATCTTCTTGACTCCAGTGAGCAAATGACTCTCACAGCATCAATGACTTGTGGGGCATAAAATACACTCTCTTATATCAACCAAAGGAATCCTCTGCTGAGACCTACTTAGTTGCATAATAATTGGTGTTAGTTACAGGTGAGTGAACAAACACCATTAACTTTTATCAGCGAAGAGAATAGTTTATTCATATGGGTATTTAACTACCAGTAAATATCTCTGACAAGAAAATAACATTGTGATTTTGTTGTCAGTTTGGCTTAGTTGGTAGCACTCTCGCCTCTGAGTCAAAAGTTCATGCGGTTAAGCCCCCATTAGGACATTGAGCTCACAGTCTAAGCTGACACTGCAATGCCGTGCTGGAAGGCGAAGCGTAGGGGCAGATGGGGCATTGCTCTATTCGTGGAAATGCCGTCCTTCACCTGAGACATTAAACCTAGGTCATCCAGTAATCTCGGGGCTGAGCCAAGGGGAGGGGGAGGAAGGTGCCAAAACGCACAGTTGAAAAAAAAAGGTCGTCAGCATTCCTTCAGATGAACATTGTCAAGATGGAAGCCATGTTCTTTGGCTCCCATCAACATCTTCTCTCCTGTGGTTCAGCCCATCTCACCATATCCAATCTCTCCCTAACATTCACCGAAGCGATGCACAACTTAGTTTCGATCTCCAATTATAATCAGTCATCTTTACTCTCCCCTCCAACCAGGGACCCGCCCCATCTATGGTGCGAAGCCAGGATTTTTGAATATCTTCCAACTCCCTCCAACATGAAATGGGCTGTGTACATGTAAAGTTGCATTGCATTATTTTTCCCCGGTGCATTTTGACCCAATCAATGGCCACTGATTCCCTAATTGTGTTTCCAACTCACTTGCACTTCCAACTTTTTGTTACTCTGCCAATGTCACCCTCTGTTGGTCTGTGACTATCTTGACTTACAATGCAATATAGTTTACACTTACGCAGCATCTTACACATTGGGAGGACGTCTCATAGCATTTAACATGCTGGCACCTGAGCTGGAAGGAGGTTGGTGGGAGAAAAGAGCGGAGAGGGGAAATGATGACCGAAAGAAAGCGCAGTCAAAGAGATAGGTCATGAGCTTAAAATGTCGGAGGAGGGATGGAGTTCCAGAGAGTTGGGAACATGGAGAGAATGGCTGAATTATCCGTCGGGCATTTTAATTTGGAGTAAAAAAGTAAATCCAAAACATACTTTAATAATAATATTAATAAAACTATAATGCCTCAATTTGGAGACTTTCATCCGATCAATCTGTCCTCCATCTGGATTCGCTTCTCAAAATGCTTCAAAGTATTTCAATGTAAACTTTAGAGACTGTGTGGTGTGATCAGTTCTCTCTGGGGTATTGTCAGCCGGGACACTGGGAGAGAAATCCCCTTCTCTTTTTAATTAGCGCAGTGGGACCTTTGACGTCTACTTGAACAGGCAAAGTTGGGACCTCAGGTCAATTGGCTGTCACATTCACCGACACACCACACATTCGGGAGGACGTCCCAAGGCGCTGTACAGTTGGGTCAGGACCTGAGCATTGGGGGGAAATGGTCAGGGTGAGGGGAGGGAAGTGAGGAGGAAGCGAGGAGGGGGGAGATGGTCAGGGTGAGGGGAGGGAAGGGAGGGAGTGAGGAAGGGGTAGAGAGTTGAGAGGGGAGCTGAAGTCACGGTCAAAGAGAAAGGTCTTGAGACCGGCCTTGAAGGAGGAAAGGGAGGAAGCGGCAAAGGCACTGGGGGATAGAGTTCCAGAACCTCGGGGCTGAGAGGCTGAAGGCCCGGCCACCGATGGTCGGGCGGTTGGGGCGGGGGATGTGGAGCAGTCCGGAGACAGAGGAATGAAGGGTACGGGCAGGTAAGTAGGTGAATAGTAGGTCGGAGAGGTAGGAGGGAGCGAGGCCGTGAATGGCCTTGTAGGCGAGGATGAGGATCTTGAATTCAAGTTAATTGACTGTATTTATGCTGTTGGTATCCGGCAGCCAATTGCCCACAGCAGTGTCCCACAAACAGTCATGGATTGAAGTGACAAATTTCCTTTTTTGTTCTTGATGGATTATCTTCAGGCTTGTGGAGTAAGGAAACTTGCCCAAGGTTTCATGCTGCCAGGTATCAAACCCAGGTCTTTCCTTTTGAGGCAAGTGCTTTATCCACCGAGATACAATACTCCACAGTTAAATTTATGGTTAAATCCTTAAGTAGAAGACCGGGAAAGATGTGTAACATACATTGTCTTACTTTGTTTAGCTCAACCAAGTGCCTGACACATGCGAAAACCTATCACCATGTTTAATAGCAACCGCATCAAACAGAGAATCCCATGCATCCCATCTACACGGGGATTGTTGGAATTAAATATACACTCTCTCCCTGGAGGGACACGTCCTACTTACCTAATTCAGGAAAGTATAAGGCACAGGTGCGGCCACCGGTGGGTTGAGTGGGAACAGATATGGGGGTCGTGGCCATTAGTAGGTTCAGGTGCGGCGATGCCATTTAAACATCTCCAGCCTGAACCAACGACCAAAACTCCACATGTAATTTTTTTTCCGCAACCAGTTTTGAATGACTAGAACCAGGTGTAGTCTAGTGTTTATTATTCTATCCTTCCCTTCTTCTCTTTTCTCCCTAAAATTCTCTGCGTTATTTTCCAGGTCGGGCAGCCTGGTAAATACTACAGTGAGTGCCCTACCCCTCTCCCCACCCTTTGCTTTCTCCTCAAGCCCCTGCGCTCTCCTTGCCTATGCCCTGACTATGCTGCCCCAGCCCTTGCCTCGAGTCCCCCCTTGGGAGATTCGGCTGCTGCCCCTGACCTGAGCTGTTTTCGCCCAAAATACCCCAATCCCTGTCCTACCTCTTGCATCACTCCAATTCAGTCCTCCTCTCCCGCTGTCCTCCTCACCTCCTATACCCACTTGGCCATCGCACAACCTCCCTTTCCTGCAGCCTGGGAGTCCTCCATCAGTCGGCCGCGCTGACTATCCCATCCCCATTTATCGCCACAAGGCCCACTGGCCCCAGAACCCAGGGGCAAATCTCTCCTCCCTTACCCACAATCCCACCTTCCTTGTCAATCCCTTTCATCTCACACATTCTTCGGCTAACTCTCCCCTCCACTTTGCCCTACAAAGTGTCCGCTCCCTTTTCAACAAAGCGCTCAATGTCAACGACCTACTTGTTAATAGAAACACGGATATTCTCGCTATCCCAGAAACCCAGGTGACAACATCCCCCTGACTGAGTCCACATGACCGGGCTATACCTTCCACCAAACCCCGTGACCTATCCACAATGACCTCACTCGCCCTATCTCCTTATTCGTCTGGTTTCTTCCCCTCCTTTGAGCTCATTACACTCTTACATCTCTCCAAACTTTCCCACAAAATTCTATTCATTGATCGCCCCCCAAACCTCTACCACCTTACTCTCTGACATCCCCACCCTTCCAGCTTTCTTCTGCCTCTGCTATGAATGCCTCCTCATCTTAGGCAATTTCAACCTGCTCTTCATCCACTTTAGCGCTATCTCCACCAACTTCTCCTTTCTCCTCTCAAAACCTTTCTCTCTACATCACTTTGCCAACCACGTCCATGGCCACCCGCTTGAGCAAGTAACTGCTCCGGGCCTCAGCATCTCAGACTCCAGCATCACCGACAAATCAACCTCGGAGCACTGCTTCACTCCTTTAACTGCTCAATCCCTCTCCCACCACTATTCAATCCACACCCTTCTCCTAACAACCATGGAAATTTTTTCCCTCCCACTCCCTCTCTGCTGGAGTCATCTGAGCTCATGCCTGTCTGCGCTTCCTCCTGTAATGATTTACCCTCCTCGATTGCTGTCCCCCATAGCACCCTCTCCACCACTCTCAATGCCTTTGACAAACCTATCCCCCCGGCCCACCCTCTCCTCCTAAACCGTCTCCTCCTCAGGCAATTAATCTTGAGGCACCAGCCATCTCGCTCCTTCTAACTACAGGTATTTGCCGACACAAGTACCTGTTTCAAATATAATTTAATGGTCCATCGGCAGCTCTGGCTGGACCACATTCAAACTTGCCACTCCGCATTGCCTTTGATAAATTGTCCTTCTACTCTATCGTAATCTTGAAAGACGAGGACAAACTGAGGGACATCTCCACTACCAACCAACAGCAAAATTGAGGGCATTTGTTAAGCTACCTCTGCCCTTCTAAATGCAACTCCATCCCCATCTCCCCCTGACACTCCGGTCCCTCTCCATCCATCTTCCCACACCTTCAAACCTGTCCCCCTCCTCCTCTCTCACAACCATTATAACCCATACAAAATCCACCACCAGCTCCCTCGATCCCATCCTTACCTTTCATCTCCACCTATTTGTCCATCTACTTACTGAAACCTTCAGCCTCTCCTTTTCTACTGGCGCCACTATCAATAATCTCAATACGGTTGTAACAGATGGTTGTGTTTTGTGAGATATACTTGTGTGAAACTTGGCTGTGTGTTCACCAACAGAACATAGTCACTGCGCTTTAAAATATATCCTGTGAAGCTCCTTTCAATTTCACAGCAAAGTGATAAAGTGCTATATCAAATGCAAGCTGTTTATTATTTGCATTAATATTATTATTAACTTGTAACGTGACTGAGATACTCATCTTAACATTAAAATATTGAAATTATTGCTCTTATCTTTGACTTCACAATAAAATAGCCACGAACAAAAACACACAGACAGATTCACAGTTGCACTATTAGTCAATTTTATTTTGCAGTTTATTTTCGAAACAAATTCATGATCCATTTAAATGGGTACTTAACGGCATTGATTAACTCCTCCCTGAATCGCGTCTGAGCCAACGCGTAAATGCAAGTGTTAGTGCCGGAACTGAGCAACTGGAACATATCCACAGTGAATGAAGCAATCTGCAGCGGGTGAGTGAATGGGTGTTGCTCATAGTCAGAGTTTGTGCTCCTGCAGTATAGGAAGAAGACAACGTATGGCATCCACAGCAGCACAAAGCTCCCGGAGATGGCGAAGAGCAAAATAATGGATCTCCTCCGACTCTGCAGCTCGGGGTCACTGCTGCCCTCCTTTCTGCTGTGTCCCAGCAGAGCCCTGCGTTTCCTGTTGGCTGCCAGCACATGCCTGACAGTCAGAAAATTATCATTATCAGGAAATAGGGGGCGAGCGGACAGAAAATAGTGTCAAGCCAATCGAAGGCTAACCATCCTGGATACGTGTAGTAGGTGGGTTTTGTGCTACAACCTCTGGGCACTTTGTCTATGACGTAGTAAGGTTCAAACTTAAAGTATACGGCTATGTTCTTCAGGCAGCTCAGCCCACACAGGGCGGCAGTGATCAACTGTGCAGTTCTCAGTGTGCAGTACTGAGCCTTGAGCTTTGGGTAACAGATTGCTACAGAGCGGTCCACAGTGAAGGCCACCGTCAGCCACACCGAGCAGTCCACCAGGATGTAGTTCGTGGCTTCACTTAAGCGACATACCGGTGTGTACTCCAGGAACGATGTGTAGAAATAGTAACGGAAAATGAAATATATCACAACATGGAAAATCAGCACCAGTAAATCTGCCGTCGTCATAGCCAAGAGGTAGAGGGACACACCTTCAGAGAGGCCACATCTTCCCCGGAGCAGTATGGCAATTGTCAGCAAGTTGGCTGTAAGGAAGAGGAACAAATTAGGAACATCTAATATTCTAATTGTTTGCACTAAGTCACACACATATAATAAGAATAATCCTTGCATTTGATATAGCACTTTGACACTTCTTCGAGATGTTTCAAAGTACTTCAACGAATATCCTGTAAAGTGTATATTTCGTGGACATAAACATGAGAGCCAATGGCGCACAGCAGTGTCCCACAAACAGTTGGTGATTGAAATCACTCTTTTTTNAAACAAATTATTTACCCTAAATATGTGATCTGCTAATCGATTAATACCCGGGTTCCTACCTAACGCTCGGTAAGCAGAGGCCTGTGGACATAACGACTCCACAGCTGCATGAGTCGTGAGATAAGTTTTCTCCTGAGTCAATATATCCTCGTGCAGTTCTGTGCTTTGGGACATTCTCCCAAAGAGAAAGAATCTCTAGCAATTCAAAGGGTTGGTATCATTTCATTATTATTAACATCATCATTCTCACGTTTGGTACTTTATCTTTTCATATCAGGAGAAAGACTCAACGTGTTTCAAAGTATTTTGCAACACAATGTTCCACAAACCTCCATGAAAAGAATGATCAGTTATATCTGTGGTATTGCCCGCCAGGACATTGGGAGACTGACCTCCTTCTCTTTTTGATTAGCACCGTAGTTGACGTCCACCTTAACAGGCACAGTTAGGACCTCAGGTCAATTGGCTGTCACATTCACCAACAAAACACACAGCCTCTAAGCTTCACAGTAAAATACTCTGAAGCACTTTGGGGCTTCATCCTCATGCACCGAATTCAGAGCTGCACAGATGGATCGGATGAACCTCTCCCAATTGAGGCAGATGTAAAGT
Source organism: Callorhinchus milii (assembly GCF_018977255.1). Taxonomy (NCBI): domain Eukaryota; kingdom Metazoa; phylum Chordata; class Chondrichthyes; order Chimaeriformes; family Callorhinchidae; genus Callorhinchus; species Callorhinchus milii. The sequence continues at coordinate 839,938 of NW_024704770.1, forward strand.
TTCATTGATAAATGAAACTTATTGAAGACCATCTGAACATTGGTCAATGTAGACCACAAGTCTCTTTATAATTGTTATTAAACTGGCGTTTGGTAATTTGGTCCATGAATCCAAAATTGTTTGTGGTACTCTGCTGTACACAATTGGCTGCCGCATTAATATTATTATTTTTATTAATATTATTATTATTATAATTATTAAAATATGCTTCTGGATTTATTTTTTTATTCCCACTCAAAATTTCATAAGATCCGATTCTGAATCATCTTCTCATAAAACTAAAGTGCAAGTATTGTTTTGGATTTAACTTATTACACCAATTTAGATTATAAACACTAAACACTAAACTCTTGTTTAAACACCAAAGATCCCATAGCTTGTCATGGACCTCAAGATCCTGTGACACTATTGGTGAATACAAAGAGTTTCTCTCTCACAGAATCATGTCCGTCAATCCCCCAAATAGATTAATTATTTCCCGCCTGGTTATGAGAGATTACTGTCTGCAAATTGGCCATTGTGATCACCTACAGATACGCAAATCAGTACACTTCACAGTAAATTCCCTCCAAGTCAACTCTCCATGATCTCTTTCTCTGTTATTTCCTGCAGCATTACCGACCCGGCTTCATGTCCACCTCCCTGCCCAACGCATAATTGAGCCATTCTCCTCTCGCTCCCACCATCTGGAACTCAATCCCTCTGCCTCTCTCCCTCATTCAAACCTCAAGATCTACTTGTCTGACTGCGCTTTCGGTCATCATTTCCCCTCTCCACTCCTTTCAGTTCCCACCTACCTCCATCAAGCTCAGGTGCTCAGACAGCATATCAAATGCTATGAGACGTCCTTCCAATGTGAAATGCGCTGTGAAAGCATAAATTATGTTGGATTGTAAGTCAAGAAAGTCATAGCCCAACAAAGGGTGACATCGGTACAGTAAGAAAATGTTGGGAGTGAAGTGTGTCGGAAACAGAATTCGGGAAACAGTGGACAAAGATTAGGTGGAAATGCGCAGAAAAAAAAATGCATCTTTACATATACAGCCCCTTTCACGTTGGAGGGTGTCCCAAGGCATGCAACAATTCTGGATTGGCACCCGAGCTGCGGGTGGGAATCACTGGCGGTGTGGAGGGGAAAGATGAACAAAATTGAAATCAATCAAGTAGAACTTGGGACATATTTTGAATGAACTGAATGAGGGAATGAGTTGGAGGTACTCCGATGCAGTTCCAGAGGATAGGGAGCAGTTAGGCTGGAAGTCCACCTGCTGATATTGCGACTGCTGGAGTGGGTGACAGGAAGCAGGTAAGTGTGGTTTGAGGAAAGGAGCGACCGAACAATATACATTTACAACAACAACAACAACAACAAGATTCCATTTATAAAGCGCCTTTCACGTCAGGAGGACGTCCCAAGGCGCTGCACAGTTGGGTCATGACCCGAGCAGGGGGGAAATGGTCAGGGTGAGGGGAGGGAAGGGAGGGAGCGAGGAGGGGGGAAATGGTCAGGGTGAGGGGAGGGAAAGGAGGGAGCAAGGAGGGGGGAAATGGTCAGGGTGAGGGGAGGGAAGGGAGGGAGCGAGGAGGGGAAGAGAGTCGAGAGGGGAGCTGAAGGCTCGGTCAAAGAGAAAGGTTTTGAGACCGGCCTTGAAGGAGGAAAGGGAGGAAGCGGCGAAGGCACTGGGGGATGGAGTTCCAGAGCCTGGGGGCTGAGAGGCTGAAGGCCCGACCACCGATGGTAGGGCGGTTGGGTGGGGGGGACGTGGAGCAGACCGGAGCCAGAGGAACGGAGGGTACGGGCAGGTAGGTAGGGGATAGTAGGTTGGAGAGGTAGGAGGGAGCGAGGCCGTGAATGGCCTTGTAGGTGAGGATGAGGATCTTGAAATCAATCCTCTGGGGATGGGGAGCCAGTGGAGGCGAGCGAGGGTGGCAGTGATGTGGTCCCGAAGCCTGGTGCGGGACAGTACATGAGCTGCAGAGTTCTGAATGACCTGCAGCTTGTGGAGGGAGGTGGCGGGAAGGCCGGCGAGGAGAGAGTTCCCGTATTTCATTCTGAGGATACAAATTGTATTACCAGGGATTCCTATCACTACCAGAAAATGGTAAAAAATGAAAGCGGTCGTTGCAATTAATGCATAAGCCATGTTCTTGACTCCACTGAGGCATTGACTCACACACAGCGTCAAAGACTTGTGTGGTGCAAAAGACACTCTCTTATATCTCTTATATCAAGCAAAGGAATGCTCCACTGAGACCTGTTCAGTTGCACACTAATGGGTGTTAGTTACAGGCGAGTGGATAAACACCGTTAACTTTTATCAGGGAATAGAATAGTTTATACATATGGGTATTAAATTACCGGTAAACAACTTTGACAAGAAAATAACAATGTGATTAGTTTTGTCAGTCTGGCTTAGTTGGTAGCACTCTCGCCTCTGAGTCAGAAGCTCATGGGTTTACGCCCCCGTTAGGACTTTGAACTCACAGTCTGAGCCGACACTCCAATGCGTTGGTGGTGGGGGACGGGCAGGGGCAGCTGGAGTATTGCTGTATTTGTGGGAGTGCGTCCTTCAGATGAGACATTAATCCTAGGTCTTCCACATGTATGAGGATGACACACAAATCTACTTCTCTCTCCTCCAGCTGCTATTCCCAGTCCGCTGATATTCTGTTAGCTTGTCCAACAGACGTCAAGGACTGGATAAGCACAAACTTCCTTCAACTGAATGTTGACAAGATGGAAGCCATACTCTTGGCTTTCGTTGATGTCTTCTCTCTAGCGGTTTAGCCCTTCTGACCCTATCTGATCTTGCCCTGAGGCTCACCAAATCTGTGCGCAACATGGATTCAGATTCAATTTCCAACTTTCCTTTGTATCCCATACTTGATCCTTAGCCAATAATTCCACATCCACCTCCGCCAGATTGCCCTGGCCAGGACCACTTTCCTCCACTACCGCCATATTGCCCACCTCTGTTCTAACTTCGCTCCAACAGCTGCCAAACTCCACACGTTTGTCATTTCCCACCTCGCCTCACCTACTCCAGTTCCCTCCTCTCTGCTGATCCCAGCTCCACTATTCACAAAATTCAACTAATGCATAATTCTGACACCCGCATTCTCACGGGCACTGAACTCCATACATCTATTGCTCCAATCCTTGTCAAACTCCAATGGCTCCTTTTCACAGACCGGATCGACTTCAACATCTCATTGTCGTATCTAAGCCCCTTCACGCCGTGGCAACACCCGATCTCTCCAACCTGCTCTCTCTCGACACCGCAACCTGCTGCCACTGCTTGACTGTCTCCTGTCTCCTCCTTGTCCCCCGGACCCTCATGTCCCATCATCGACGGACCTGGTTTCAGCCACTGTGCCCCGAAGCTGTGGAACTATCTCTCTCTAAATCCCTTCGCCTTACCACCACACTCTCCCTATTTTCAGGTCGCACTTGAAGACCTCTTCGACTGTCCCTATGATCACCTTCACCCTCCCCTTATCTCCACATCAGACTGTTAAGCGCTCCTCGACACCATCTGGTGTCCGCCACAGATCATGAAGTGCAATTCAAAAAGAAAAGCGCGTTTCTCTCCTGGTTTCCTGGCCAACAATCCCCCAAAGAAAATTGGTCACTCACACTATCGCTGCCTGGGCTATTGCTGTATGTAACTTAGCCGCCATGTTCACCCACAAACCAGTCAGGCTTCAACGGCCAACTGAAAAGACATGGATGAGTCAGAAGTTCATGCGATCAGGCGCCATGTCAGGGCTTTGGACTTGAATCATTCAGATTAACCCTCCACTCCGGTAACGCTCAGGTGCAATGTTAAACTGATGTCATTGCTCCCCGTTCAGGTGGACAATAAGGATCCTGTGGAACCATTCAGAAATGGAATGGGGCTTCTCCCTGTTTCTGAGGCAATAATACCTCAGATTAAATAGGTTTTTCACTTGTGGCATCCAGATGTGGGCAAATTGGCTGCCGTGTCTACCTACAAATGTAGTCACCATACCTGACAACAATCACCAGTGAAAACCATTGAGACGTTTTGATGCTCAATCACAGGTACTCTTATCACAGAATCATAGAATTATACAGCGCAGATGGAGGCCATTCGGCCCATCGTGTCTGTGCCGACTCTTTGAAAAGAGCTTCCAAATCAAACCCAACAACTCGCTCTCTACTCGTAGTCCTGCAAACTTGTCCCCCAAAAAAATTATCTACTACTCTCTTAAAAGTTATCAATGAATTGGCTTCCATCACCCTTTCAGGCAATGTATTCCAAATACAAACAAATCGCTGTGTGCAAAACTTTGTCCTCACCTCCCCTCTGTTCCGTTTGACATCAATTTAAAATCAGTGTCCACCGGTTATTGACCCACCCGCCAGTGGAAATAATTCACCCAATTGAATCCACTCATCATTTTGAAAACTTCTGTTATGTCTCCACTTAACCTCCTCTGCTCCAAAGAGAATAATCCTAGCGTCCCTCGCCTCTCCTGATAATTGAAGTCCCTCATTCCAGGAACCATCCTGGTCAATCTCTTTTGCACCCACTCCAATGACTTCACATCCTTATTAAGTTCTGTTGCCCAGAGCTGAACACAGTCTCTCGCTGAAGCCTTGCTAGTGTTTTATAAAGGTTCATCATAACTTACTGACTTTTGCATTCTGTGCCCCTATTTAAAAAGCCTAGTAACCTGTCTAATACCAGTCTGTCTATGTCCTCTTGCAGTCTGCTACTATCCTCCTCACTGTTTACTATGTTTCCTAGTTTAGTATCATATGCAAACTTGGAAATAGTACTCCCTGTATCCAAGTCCATCTCATTTATATGATCAAAAACAGCAGTGGTCCCAATACTGACCCCTGAGGGACACCAATGCGCATCTCCCTCCAATCAGAAAANTAACTTCACCACCACTCTCCGCTTTTTGTCTCCCAGACAATTCTGTATCCGCTGCCACAGTTTCCTTTCATACCATACTTTCATACTATTTTGCTCTCAAGTCTCTTATGTGGCACTTTATCAAACATCTCTTGAAAATCCATATAAACTACATCAACTACATTTCCTTCAACCCACCCTCTCCATTACTTCATCAAAAAACTCTATCAGTCTTGTTAGACATGATTTGCATTTAACAAATCCGTGAAGGTTGTCCTTTATTAACCCACATGTCTCAGTGAAAATTTATTTTGTCCAAGATTATAGTCTCCAGAAGTTGCCCCGGGCTGATGTTAGGCTGACTGGTCTGTAGACCCCGGGTTTATCGTGCTGCCCCTTTGTGTACAGGGGAGAAACATTTGCAACCCTCCAGTCCTCGGGCACCACCCCAGTGTCCAAGAAGTATTGAAAGATTGTGCCCAGAGTCTCCATTATTTGTGCAAAACTTTCTCCTCACCTCCCCTCTGTTCCGTTTGACATCAATTTAAAATCAGTGTCCACCGGTTATTGACCCACCCGCCAATGGAAATAATTCACCCAATCGAATCCACTCATCATTTTGAAAACTTCTGTTATGTCTCCACTTAACCTCCTCTGCTCCAAAGAGAATAATCCTAGCGTCCCTCGCCTCTCCTGATAATTGAAGTCCCTCATTCCGGGAACCATTCTGGTCAATCTCCTTGGCATCCACTCCAATGACTTCACATCCTTATTAAGTTCTGTTGCCCAGAACTGAACACAGTTGTTAGGTTGACTGGTCTGTAGACCCCGGGTTTATCCTGGTGCCCCTTTGTGTACAGGGGAGAAACATTTGCAACCCTCCAGTCCTCGGGCACTACCCCACTGTCCAAGGAGTATTGAAAGATTGTGCCCAGAGTCTCCATTATTTCCTTCCTAACTTCCCTCAGTAAACTAGGATGTATCCCATCTGGAACGGTTGGCTTATCCACCTTGAGCACTGACAACATTTTTAGTACCTCCTCTCGGTTTATTCTTATCTTATCCGATTTCTCTACCCTCTCCTCCAAAACTGTGGAATTGGCTGCATCCTCTTCTTTTGTGAAGACAGAGGCAAAGTAATCATTCAGTACGTCAGCCATACCCTCTGCCTCTCAAGAGGATTTACTTTTTGGTCCCTAATTGGAGCCACCCCAGCTTTGACTAACGCTTTATTTTTTATACGCTTATAAAATACATAAGCGTTGCCTTTTATGTTACCCGTTAATCTTTCCTCATACAATCTCTTTGCCTGTCTTATTTCCTGTATCAGTTCCCCTCTGTACTTTTTATATTCTATTTGATTATCTTCTGTATTTTGGACCTGACATTTAGCATACGCCTCCTTTTTTGTTTTATTTTAACCCCAATCTCCTTAGTTATCTAGGGAGGATTGGATGCCCAACCTTTCCCCCTTGTGGACGTGTGTATGTTCTGCGTGCTCCACTTGCCCAATATCATTGCTCAGAGCTGGATCCAGCAATGCTTACTTCCTCGTTGGACTGGAAACATACTGAACAAGAAAGTTATCCTGCATATATTTCAGGAATTATTTATTGTCAAGTATTGTGACTGTGTATTTGTAGGTAGACAAGGCAAGCAAACTGCCCACAATAAAACAACCAATTTAAACTTTATCTGGGGGACTATTGGCACGGAATCAGGGAGAATCTCACTTCTGTTTCTCAATGCTGCCAAGGAATGTTCAACATCCACCTGACCAGCGAGACAGGACCTCAGTTTCACTTCTCACCCAAAATCTCAACAGCATTTCACAACTCTGTGGAGTCCTGTAGATTAGTGTTTAGAGCACTCAACTTGCAAGCGAAAAACCTGGGTTCAGTTCCTGATAGGGCAAAATGTTGGGTAAGTTTCCTTACTCCACATGCTCCTGTTTATCGAGCAGTAAACAGTAACCCGCATGTTAGTCAATTGGCAGATCGCTTCTCCAAGTGTATTAAGTCCTTGAAAAAAAATAATAAATTGGTGACTCGATCCACAACTGTTTGTAGGAAACTGCTTTGTCAAATGGCTGCCGCGTTTCACCACCAAAATGAACAGTCAATTCACTTTACAATGTATTCTGCAAAGTGCTTTGAGATGTCTTGAAGACGTGTAAGATCACAGTATGAAATGCAAGGCTTATTAATGTTATTCCCCAGCTCCGTATTGGAGTCACGGCTTGGACTGCAGTTTGAATGCTCAAACATCTGACTGAGAGGCATGAGCACTAGCGACTGAGCCAGGCTGACATGTACGCTTATGGCTCTCAGGCTCACCTTGCTCAGGCTCGTCTTTCTCTTTGAGATTGTCTTTGAGATTGAGATTCTCTTTGAGATTGAAGAAAGCTCCACGTTATATTTAGTTTCCAGTTGCATGTATAGAGTATGCCCTGGATGGAGTGATGCACCTGATAAAGTAAACTAAAGAGGTCTGGGGAACGGGCAAGCAAATTGGACTGAAAGGATTGCTGTTACAACAACAACAAGATTCCATTTATAGAGCGCCTTTCACGTCGGGAGGACGTCCCAAGGCACTGTACGGTTGGGTCAGGACCCAAGCAAGGGGGAAATGGTCAGGGTGAGGGGAGGGAAGGGAGGGAGCGAGGAGGGGTTAGAGAGTCGAGAGGGGAGCTGAAGGCTCGGTCAAAGAGAAAAGGTCTTGAGACCGGCCTTGAAGGAGGAAAGGAAGGAAGCGGCGAAGGCACTGGGGGATGGAGTTCCAGAGCCTCGGGGCTGAGAGGCTGAAGGCCCGACCACCGATGGTAGGGCAGTTAGGGCGGGGAATGTGGAGCAGACCGGAGCCAGAGGAACGGAGGGTACGGGCAGGTAGGTAGGGGGATAGTAGGTTGGAGAGGTAGGAGGGAGCGAGGCCGTGAATGGCCTTGTAGGTGAGGATGAGGATCTTGAATTCGATCCTCTGGGGGATGGGGAGCCAGTGGAGGCGAGCGAGGGTGGGAGTGATGTGGAATGAGTAGTTACAGACACGATGGCTCGAATGGTCTTCTTCTGTGTGGTTAATTTCTACGGTTCTTCAATCAACAAATCCTGGAGACTATTAAGGTGCAAGTTGACAAAAGGCAAGAGTTATGTATCCCAAAGGGTTATGTTGGAGTAACAGCCAAAACTTGACCAGCTAAAACCATGCAGAATGCCATTAAGAATATCCAAACCAAATTGAGATGGCTTCTCCAGCTGGAACCATCCAACCTTTTAGAGCTTTAACTTGCAAGGTATCATGAACTAAGAATCCCAGCCCCAGTGACTTGTCTGCTGTAGACGAGGCTGTCTGGCCCATTCTCAATCAGTATTTATAGACAGGTGCACTGCTATATATTTTAATCACAAATGTATCCAGATTACAAGAGTTTGGATAAAGAAAGCTATTCAATGATATTATTCCAGTCAACTAACTCAACTGTCACAAGATTGTCGCTTAATGATAATAATAGTAATAATAATAATACTTGCATTTGCATCTGATATAGCGCGTTATCACAACATTGAGACATCTAAGAGCACTTCCCGGAATACATTGTGAAGTTTATAAATGTTGACAGTGTATTTTGTGGGAACCGAGTCAGAGACGGGAAGGTCCTTGGCTGGTGCCATGGTGCAATGCTGGGGGAGTGTCAGCCTGGCACAGCGGAAGAACTCTGAATCAGCTGTGAATTCAGGTTCGTTCAATGCTCTCTCAGCTTCTCTGAAGACATCAGAGGTTAGAAGAGCGAAAGACTTCCATCAACTAAATGTTGACAAGATGGAAGCCATACTTATTGTCTCCCATCAACATCTTTTAACCTGCGACTCTGACCTCCTCAACACCCCGGCCTGTCCCTCAGACCTACTGAACCAGTGTGCAACCTCGGCCTCAGGATCAACCCTGTGCTTCCTGCACAGGATTCAGCTGAGCCAAAGCTGCGCACCTGCATTCTCACCCCTATTAAACTTGTATCTTCTTCACAGTAGTTCTAGTCAGGATCCACTCGCTTGGTTTCGCTGAACCAATCCATTTCAGATCCTCAGCCTCGTTTTTAAATCCCTTCATGCCCTGGCACCCCCTTACCTCTCTGACCTACTTACCACCCAACCCACAACCCGTTGCCACCGCTCGACTGTTCCAGCTTTCTGCTTGTCCCTTGTGAACCTCTGTTCGTTCCACCATTGGTGGCTGTGCTTTCAGCCACTACTCCCCAAATCTCTGGAATAGTGTTCCTCTATCCATCCGCTTTGCCCTTTCCTTCCCCATCTTCAGGACACACCTGAACACCTGCCTCTATCCGCCATGCTTGCAGTCATCTCCCCCTCCCCCTGACTCAGTGCCATGCTCTTCCACTGCATTGGAGTGTCAGCCTCGACTGTGTGAGTTCAAAGTTTTAATGTGGGGCTTGAACCCACAAATATCTGACTGAGTTTGTTACCAACTGAGCCAGGCTGCCACACATCGAGCCAGGCTGACAAATCAATCACACTGTCATTTTTTTTGCCAGAGTCGTTTATTTGTGAGTAATGTCCATCTGTACAAAGTATTCTATTCCCTAAGAAAAAGTTAAAGATGTTTGTTCACTCGACTGTAACTCACAGCCATTATTGTGCAACTGATCGGTTCTCAGGGGAGGATTGCTTTGTTTGATATAAGAGAGTGTTTTGAGCCCATGAGTCTTTGATGCTGTGCGAGTGATTGGTTCGTTGCACTGAAGACCATGGGTTACGTAGGAATTTTTCAGATAACTTTCATTTTTTACCATTGCCTGTCAGTGCTTGGAATCCCTGGTAAGACAATTTCTATCTTTCAATCTTTCAAACCATACTGTACCTTTGCTCACCGAGCACCAGACAGCTGTGTGTCCTTCCCCCACCATCAGCGGGCAGGCATTCAGCCTCTCTGGCCCCGCTCTCTGGAACTCCGTCCCAGCGTTCCTCTGACTCCCTCCCTCAAGTCGTTCTAGTCCTGCTTCAAGATCTACCTCTTTGACCGGAGTTTCACCATCCCTCCACACCTTGATTGGCTCTCTCCCCAAACTTGGGTGTTGAGCCAGGATTGTTAAGCGCTTTGGAACTTCCTCCCAACAGAGGCGCTGTGTAAAGTAAATTTGTATTGCTATGTATTCTTTTTTCCTCCAGTTCATTTCCACCCAACCATTGTCCACCTTTTTGTGATCATGTCAATGTCACCCCTAATGGATTTTGACTTTCTTTACTTATAAAACAATATGATTTACACTTGCACAGCAGCATTCACATCTCAAAGCACTTGCATTAGAATCCATTCGAATATACAGCACAGAAACAGGCCACTCGGCCCAACTGGTCTATGTCGGTGTTTATGCTCCACATGAGCCTCCTCCTGCGCTTTCTTAACTAAGCCTTCAAGCATAACCCTCTTTGGCTTCACCTCTGCACCGACTTCGGTTAGCAACTATCTCCAGAGATATAGCATAGGTAGAGAGGGAAGCTGGAACCACAGAGCGTTTGTGGTTCACTGTCAGACGTGCCTTAATTTAATTGTCAGATCGAGGTCCCTGTTAAGGCCAAACCTGAAGGTACAACTTGTAATTAATAAAGCGTTGGTCTGATTCCAGGAACCATTTCCCTTTCTGCACGTCAACAACAGTGCATTTCATTTGTATGGAGCCCATCGCTTCAGAAGACTTTAGTTCATAATAATCTACTCATTTGATATAGTTTCTGTAGTATTGATACCAGGGATCGGTATTGGGACCACTGCTCTTTCTAATATATATTAATGATCTGGACTTGGGCACAGGGAGCACTATTTCCAAGTTTGCAGATGATACCAAGTTAGGTCGGGTAGTAAATAGTGAAGCAGATTGTGACGGAGTGCAGGCAGACATACAGAATGGTGGAATGGGCTGACATGTGGCAGATGGATTTCAATGTGGATAATGTGAGGTGATACACTTAGGGAGGAAAAATGATAGGAGGCAATATAGACTTGGGAGCTCAATCTTAAGGGGGGTGAACGTACAGAGAGATCTGGGTGTTCAAGTAAGCGAATCATTAAAGGGAGCGGAGCAGGTAGACAGGGCAGTAAAGAAGGCATTTGGTGTACTGAGCTTTATCAGTAGGGCATAGAGTATAAGAGTTGGGGTTATGGTTAATCTATACAAAACATTGGTTAGGCCTCAGCTGGAGTACTGCGTCCAGTTCTGGGCACCGTACCTCAGGAAGGATATTAAGGCACTGGAAAGGGTGCAGAGGAGATTCACGAGAGTGATACCAGGAGTGGGGAACCTTAGCGATGAGGACAGGCTGGAGATGTTAGGACTTTTCCCATTAGAGCAGAGAAGGTTACGCGGGGACCTGATACAGGTCTTCAAGATCATGAAAGGTTTTGACAGGCGAGATAGGGAAAAGCTGTTTCCGCTGGTAGGTGTGTCTGTGACTCGTGGTCACAGTCTTAAGATATCTACCAAAAGAAGCAGAGAGGAGGTTAGAAGAAATGTTTTCACTCAGTGAGTTGTTGGAATTTGGAATGATCGCCCGAAAGGGCAGTGAAGTCCGATTCGATAACAGCTTTTAAGAGAGAACTGGACAGGTATCCGGGGATGACGGGTTTGTGGGGTTATGGGGAGAAAGCTGGTGATTGGGGTTAGTGAAAGTGACGCTCTGTCAAAGAGCCGCACAGACTCGATGGGCCGAATGGCCTCCTTCTGTGCCGTAACATTCTATGAAACTGTGAATCTATGATACATTTCAATGTGTTTCATTGGAAATTATTGTAAACTGTAGTGGCTCTTTATTTGTGAGTATGCAAGGTAAGCAATTTGCCCCAAGCAAGATCCTGCTAGCCAATAACCAATGTTATCTGTGGGATTACTCGCTCAGAAACGGGGAGAATCCCACGTCGTTTGCTACATCATGCAACAGAATCTTTAACGTCCACTTGAACAGGGAGCCAAGTCATCAAGATTTGAATCCGCAAACTTCTGACTCAGAGGCGTGAATGCTATCAACTGAGCCAGCTTGGCACGTACATTGAGGTCTACCTGTGAGTCCCAGGCTGAACTTCCTCATGTTCGTCTTTCTTTTTGAGATTCTCTCCTGAAAAAAAGCTCCACTGGATATCAAGTTTGCATTTGCCTGGTATGGAGTGAGCACCCTCGCCACGGAGCAAGGCACTGTGAGTAAGGAAACTGTGAAAAGATGGGGAAAGGGCAAATAAATGGGACTGAAAATCATGGTCTTTAAGGAGCCAGCGCAGGCACAGTGGACCAAACGGTCTTCTTCTGTGCTTCTTCGATCACCAAATCCTGGATCATTTAGGAGCAGATTGACAAGAGCCGAGTCTGAGGGACCTCAAGGTGTGCGTTGGGGGTAAAAAACGAAGTTTGACGAGCTAAAACCACGCAGATTGTCATTGTGAAACCTGACAAACTCCTCACTGATTCTCAAGCTGGGACCTCCCTACCTATCACAGCTTTGATTTCCAGAGTGTTGTGAGCCAAGAATCCCAGCACAGTGACTTGTCTGCTCCTCAAGGTCCGGGCTGTGTGTTTCGTGTCTGAATGTGGCAGTCAATTTTTGCAAAACAATATCACACAAGCAACTGTCGAGACAATAACTAATTTTATCTGGGGGATTGTTGGACAATACTCCTATCCCCTCCTCTTTTCGAATAGTCCCGCAGGATCTTCAACATCCACCCGAATAGGCAGACAAGGCATCTGCTTAACATCTCATCTGAAGGGCACCACCTCCAGTACTACCCCCCCCCCCCCCCCACCACCAGAACAGGATTCTGAATTCAATGGAGATTGAACCTACGAATGACACACAAGAAACAATGTCATTTACATGTCAGAATTGTTTGCCTGTGAGTAATACCCATTTCTATGAACTATTCTATTCCCTGATAAAGATTAAAGGTGTTTGTTCACTCACCCGTAACAAACACTTATTATTATGCAACTGAACGGGTCTCAGTGGAGGATTCTCTTACTCTATATAACAGAGTGTCTTTCACGCCCCACAAGTTGTTGATGTCGTTCGAGTCATTGGTTCATTGTAGTGAAGAACATGGGTTTCCCACCAATTGTACAGATAACTTTCATTTTTTACCACTTTCTGACAGTGATAGGAATGCCTGGTAAGACAGTTTATTTTTTAATTGTTCTAACGTTATTGTCCCAACCACTGCAGTTGCTTAACAGGCACTGGTTGGCTATATTACCATACACCCTACCCCCCACCTCGGCCTACCCATCCCACCATCAGCGGCTGGACTTACAGCTATCTGATCTGGGAAGGGATTCCCGGACGGAGTCGCAAGGACTCACCCTCTGACTCAAACCCTCCCTTACTTCATTCAAAGTCCATGTCAAAATTTACCTCATTGCCCACACTTTTGATCATCTTTCCCCTCCCCCTTGCCTTCCACACCCACCTTGGGTGCCAATTCAGGACTATTAATTTCCTTCGGATTTCCTCCCAACTTATTCCCGACAAAGGCACTGTGAAAATGTAACCTTATATTCTATTTGGTTTTTTCTCCTATCCGTTTCCACCAAGTCTTTGGCCACTGTTTCCCTAAATGATTTTCTAACTCAATAATTTTTTAAATATCGTGTCAATGTCACCATCTTTTACCCTTTGACTTCCTGGACATACAATACTATATAATTTACAATTACACATCATAGTTAACTCCAGGAGTACGTCTCAAAACACTTGACACTGCTGGCTGGGCACCTGAGTTGGATGGAGGCAGGCGGGAACTGAAGAGGTGGAAAGGGAAAAATGATCACCGAAAGCAAAGTAGGATGGGGACATGAAATAGATCAGTGTCTGCTGAACAAAGGGAGCGTCCAGGTCAGTAAGGCGGCAGGAGATCACTGAGGTAGCGATAGGAGGCGAGACAGTGGTGAGTTGACTCGAAGGCGAGGTCAAGGATCTTGTATCAGAGGTTCAGCTCTGAGCTTGGGTGGTGAATGTGGTAAAATCAACACTGAGGCCAATGTGCTGCCACCCAATATGGCCACACAGGGGTTATTGGATAGCAAGAGGAGAGGGAGCTCTGGCCAATTCCAACCTCCATACCCAATGCAGCCTTCGACTGGCTGAGATCATCTACCTCAAACTGAGTTGAGTTTTTAATCATGCAAATTATATTACTTGCCTGTAACATTAATATTTAAAAATGTTCACAATATCTTACTGTAAAGTGTACTCTGATTGTGTAGGTGAACACAATAGCCAATTTGCACACAGAAATGCCAAACGGCCAGGAGGGGCATAATTAACTTGTATGGAGTATTGCCAACCAGGACACTGGGAAAGAGGAACTCCTTTCCCTTTTCCAATAGTGTCATAGGATCTTTAGCTTCCATCCAAATAAGCCGTTGTACCCAATGGTTGAGAAATACGCAATGATTACACAAGCTAGGAGGTCTCTACCTTTGAGAGAAGGTGTCTCAGAGTATACTTTCTAGAGAGGTGTGTGACATTTTAAATTGGATTAAAATAGTAAACCGAGAGGAATACTTGAAGATGTACCAAGGCTGGTGGAACAAGAGGACACTGGTTTAGAATATTAATAAGGTAATATGAAGACAGATACTAGGAAATTGTTCTTCGCCCAGAGGGTAATTAATGACGGGAACAGTGTTGCCAGAAAGTGGGATAAAGTGGTGGATGCCGGAACTCGTTTAAAACGCAGCACATTTTTGTGATAGGGGTATGGTTGGGAGGGTGTTCTGAAAGGATGAGATCAATGGGACCTCAGGGTCTTCTCCCTCCGAACCAATCTTGTGATCTTGTGATGAAAACTTGGTGCTTTACTGCACATATCTATCAGGGAAACAGTGTTTAATATTTGATCTAGTTCCTTGTCTGATAATATAACATTGCCGGTGGTGTTTCATCCTTCAAATGAAATGTAAAACCAAGTTTGTGAATTATGGAGTCCTTCTGAAGCTCAGTGGTTAGAGCACTCGCCTGGCAAGCGAGACCCCTGGGTTCAAATGGACATGTGGGAATGGGAAACTTGGGCAAGCTTCCTTACTCCTCACGCCTGATTATAATCCCTCCAAAAATCAAAAAAACATAAAAAATCGGTCATTTTCAATCCACGACTGTTTGTGGGGACGCTGCTGTGCGCAATTGGCAGCCGCGTTCGCCCACAAATATACAGTCAATTCACTTTACAGCATATTCTGAGAAGCGTTTTAGACATCGAGAAGACATGAAAAGCGCTATATCAAATGCAAGGATTATTATTAGTGTTATTAAGCTCCCTGTCTGTGCCGGTTCAGATTGATGTCAAAGATCTTGCCGCGGTATTTAGAATGAGAAGGAGTTTCTCTCTCTCCTGGTTTCCTGGCTGACAATCCCCCAGATAAAGCCATTCATTCCCTCTATGAATGTTTCCTGGATGTTATTGTGTGCAAATTGACTGCCACATTCATCGACAAGATACACAGTCATTGCACTTCGCAGAAAAAAACAAAACACACACAATAAGTGTGGCCACTCAATCAACAACTGTTTGTGGGACACAGGACACTGCTGTGTGCAATTAGCTGTTGCATTTTACCCAAAAAAATGTGCAGTGAATTCATTTTGCAATATATTATACTTTGAGAAATTTCAAAGATGCGATAAAATGTAATGATAATAATTATTATTAAAATGCTTTGAAGGGCTTTAGTATGATCTCCTGATATGAACAGGCTTGGCACCAAATGCTGGGATGATTATTATAATAATAATAAAATTATTTATTGCATTTGGTAGAGTGCCTTTCGCATCAGCAGGACGTCCCAAAGTACAGATGATTATTAAGATTATTGAACTAGAGAGAAGTTATCTCACAACTTATATGTGAAGTGTAGTACAATAAATTGAAATGTCTGCAACGATTGCTATTGGTACCACTGTTGTTCACGGTATAAATTATTGATTTGGATTCGAGAATCAGCAGCACAATTTCAAAATTTGCGGACGACACCAAATTGGGGAAGTAATTAATACAGAGGAGGACTGCAACAAATTACAGCAAGACATTAATAAACTTGCTGAGTGGGCATTTAATTGGCAAATGCATTTCAATGTAGAAAAGTGTGAGGTGCTACATTTTGGTAGAAGGAATAAGGAAATCACATACAATCAGGAAATTAAATCCTAAATGGGGTAGAGGAGCAAAGGGACCGAGGGATACACATACACAATTCACTAAAAGTAGCAACGCAGGTTATTAAGGCCATAAAAAAGCAAACCAGGCATTGGGGTTCATTTCTAGAGGGATAGAAATGAAAAGGGAAGTTAAGGTAAACCTCTAGAGAACCTCGGTTAGACCACACGTAGAATACTGTGTGCAGTTCTGGTCCCCACATCATAAAAGGGATGGAGACGTTGCAAAGGACATTCACAAGGATGATCCCAGAACTGAGAGCTGACACCTATTAGGAAAGGCTGAACATGCTCGGACTCCTTTCTCTTGAGGTCTTTAAAATGGTGAAGGGTTCTGATAGATTAAAATAGGGAAGATGTTTGTACTTGAAGGGAGACCAAAGCCAGGGTCCATGAATATATAATAGTCACAAATAGATCAAACAGGAAAGTTAGAAGAAATTTCTTCACACAGAGTAATGGGAATGTGGAACATGCTACCATAAAGGAGTTGTTGAGGCAAATTGCATTGATTTATTTAAGGGAAAGCTAGATAGCTATATGAGGGAGAAAGGAATAGAAGGTTATGCTAGAAGGGTTAGTTGAGGAATGGAAGGAGAAGGCTCATGTTGACCATAAACATTAGCATAGACCAGTTGGGCCAAATGACCTACTTCTGTGCTCTGTATATTGTAATATGTTCTAATGTAAATTGGAACCTTAAACGTTCCTCTCTCTTTCCTCTTCATGGAGCCAACTTTCTGACAATTGCTATCCTGTGTCGGGGAAGATGTGGTCTCTCTAAAGGTGTGTCCCTCTACCTCTTGGCTATGACGACGGCAGATTTACTGGTGATGATTTTCAATGTTGTGATTTATTACCTTTCGTGCTATTATTTCCCCTATTCATTCCTGGAGTACACACCGGTATGTAGTCTAAATGAAGCCGTGAACTACATCCTGGTGGACTGCTCGGTGTGGCTGACGGTGGCCTTCACTGTGGACCGCTCTGTAGCAATCTGTTACCCAAAGCTCAAGGCTCAGTACTGCACACTGAGAACTGCACAGTTGATCACTGCCGCCCTGTGTGGGCTGAGCTGCCTGAAGAACATAGCCGTATACTTTAAGTTTGAACCTGTCTACATCATACACAATGTGCCCATTCGTTGCAGTATAAAACCCACCTACTACACGTATCCAGGATGGTTAGCCTTCGATTGGCTTGACACTATTTTGTGTCCGCTCGCTCCCTATTTCCTGATGATGGTGCTCAATGCTCTGACTGTCAGGCATGTGCTGGCAGCCAACAGGAAACGCAGGTCTCTGCTGGGACACAGCAGAAAGGAGGCAGCAGTGACCCCGAGCTGCAGAGTCGGAGGAGATCCATATTTTGCTCTTCACCATCTCCGGGAGCTTTGTGCTGCTGTGGATGCCATACGTTGTCTTCTTCCTATACTCCAGGAGCACAAACGCTGACTATGAGCCATATGTGTACACTGACCCACTGCTGATCGCTGAATTCATTGGGGATATGTTCCAGTTGCTCAGTTCTGGCACTAACACTTGCATTTACGCGTTGGCTCAGACCAGATTCAGGGAGGAGTTAATCAATGCCATGAAGTACCCATTTAACCTGATCATCAACTTGTTTAAAAAATAAAACAGTGAATTGAAATTGATATTGGTGTGTCAGCCTGGTGCAATGGTAGCGCTCTCGCATCTGAGTCATAAGGATGTGGGTTCAAGCCCCATGTCGTGACTCGGTTTCATGTTGTCGAAGTTGATGTCCCAATACTGTGCTGCATTGTCTAAGACAGAGTCCTTGAGATGAGGCATTAACCAAGGTCCCATCTGCACTTTAAATTGGACGTGTAAAAATCTCATGGCCCTATTCGTATAGAGAAGGGAGTGTCTCCCTGTGTCCGGGCGAATGATTCCCCAAGTCGTATTGATCATACTCACCAATTCTGACTCCATTGCTCTTTGTGGGATATAGCAACAGTGTGCAACTGGCTGCTGCACAAAATACAGAGCCAATCCTCTTGATATTATATCTTGTGAAGCACTTTGAGATGTCTCGAAGATATGATAAGGAAGTTTATCAAATGTAATTAATTTTATTATTGTTATCATGAAACAGAGCAGCTGAGTTTCTGTCTGAACCCTTTAGGCCCTGTGTGAAGGGCGCAACATCAATGAAAGTTATTATTGCCTCTGGTTATCTTATCGTAACCTCTAAATTAAAGGAAATAAGTTCTATGTTGCAATTTAAAGGTGAGTATCTCAGTCACATTTCCGCTATAATAAATTCCTAGATTCATCCTTTAATCTGGGAACTGTTTTCCTTTGAAGAAATGTTTCTCGGGAAAGTGCTTCACGCGATTTACCTGTAAAGTGCACGGCCTGTGTGTTTAGCAGGTGAACATTGTGGTATATTTTATAAATATATAAAAAGGAAGAGGCTGTGGGTCCGCTACAGGCAGAGATGGGGGGAATTACAGTAGGTGACAAAGACATGGCAGAGTCACTTATATAGCGCCCTCCACTCAGGATAGCGTCTCGGAGCACTTAAACAGGGCACAGGCGGGGAGCTCAGTTTAACATCTCATCCTGAGGACACCTACGCGAGGAGGAAGAAGGGAGGAGGAAGAAGGTGATCATAAGGCCCTTTCCACAGCACAGAGACGGCACTTGTCAGGGTCACAAATGACATCCTCTCTCTCTCTCTCTCTCTCTGTGTGTGACCAGCAACAACTTGCATTTATATAGTGGCCTTCATGCCATATGGCGTCTTGGAGCATTTAACAGTGGCAAAGCCTGATGCCGAGCTGGGGGGAGGGTGAAGGAGGCTACCCTTCGTGAGGGGCACTATACAATTACGAGTTGTTGTAAGCACGGTCTTCAAGCATGATCTGAGAAAAGGGGAAGGAAGGGATAGCAGAAGGGTTTGATGGAAAGAGTTGCAAAGTTTCAGGGCGCAATGGCTGAAAGCATGACCACCAATGGTGGAGTGGAGGGCACGAGGGACAGGAGGAGAGGAGCAGAGAGCTGAGGAGGTGATGGCATGTGAAGAGATTTGTAGTTAGCTGTGGGGACCTGGCAAGTATGGATGCAATGGGGTGTGGGGATCACTGGGGAGATGGGGTGTGGGTAACACTGGGAAAATGGAGTGTGGTGAGCACTGGGGAAACGGGGTGTGGGAAGCACTGGGGAAATGGGATGTGGGGAGCAGTGGGGAAATGGGGTGTGGGGAGCAGTGGGGAACTGGGGTGTGGGGAGCAGTGGGGAACTGGGGTGTGGGGAGCAGTGGGGTGTGGGGAGCACTGGGGGGATGGGGTGTGGGGATCACTGGAGTGTGGGGAGCACTGGGGGGATGGGGTGTGAAGAGCAATGGGGTGTGGGGAGCACTGGGGGAATGGGGTGTGGGGAGCACTGGGGTTTTGGGGTGGGAAGGCTAGGGTAGGGGGTCTGGTGAGCCACTGGGACCATGGGATGTGGGGATATGGGGTATGGGAAGACGGGGTGCGGGGAGGTGGGGTTTGGGGAGCACTGAGGCGATGGGGTGATGGGATGTGGGGATTTTAGTGCGAGGGCGGATGCGAGTACTGGATTTTTGAATGAGCTGAAGAATATGGATGTGGTGAAACCGGGGAGACCAGCGAGGAATGTGTTTGGGAAGCTTGAGTCGGGAGGTGACAAAGTCTGGTTCTAGGAGGAATTGTGCTGTCTGCTGGTGGAAAGCATTCATGTCATGAATGACATAATAATTGCTCAGCGAAAGAAGACCAAGGGCCATCCAGTCCACTGTCCAGTCGCATGATGCCATGTCCCAAACTATATATTATATAAGGACATAAGAACATAAGAAATGCTAAACGAAAAAAGACCACGGTCTATCTAATTGATAGACCTCCTACCCGGCAGTCACATGCACATAGGTCCTAAACTACCTATGTACTGTATCCCATAATGTTATTTCCTAAAATAAGTTTACTGCTCCCTCACTGAAATAGTGTTTGTGTAGATTCGTTCTGAATTTACCCCACTGCAATAAAGAGAGGAAGCCCATTGCTTGCAGCTGGGAAAAACAGGAAGATAGCACCAGACACTGGAAAAACCTATCAGGAACCCAGAAACAGATGATCGGCCTGAGCAAAGAAAGGCCTCTCAAAATACTTGTGATAAGAAGGAAGTCGCAGTACACTAAAGGTTAGGGTTAAAGTTATGGGAAGTAACACATTGTGGACTTAACAATAGAAGTAATGTATAGAGAGAAGTGCAGAACCTTACGAAATGGGGGGCCCCACAGGAAGGATGATCTCACACACCAGGACGTCAGGCGAGGACAATCCATCCCTGGATGATTAGAAGACTATGGGCACGAGATCAAAGAGTGCAGAATTGGCACTCCAGATTGGGGCCAAAAGCCCCAGAAAGAGAGAGAGAGTTAAGCAGAAGATGACTTGAGACTCAGGACAACGCCTGTACAGAAGGAAGGCCTTTCTCCAACCAGAAGCAACCCCAGGCTAGCGTTGCCGGCACTATGGTTTTGCTTGTCGTGTTTGCTGGAGCTGCGTGCTGACATGATAATATAATATCAAGGTTAATGCAGGGAATGTAACTTTGTGCGTTTGAATAAATCTTACAAAACTTTGATGATCTTGCGTGTTTAAACGTTCATGGAGTAACCGGGGCCCTCCTGAATTCCTACACCCCTTCAATCGCAGGCCGTGTCCTCTGGTTTTACTATTCTGGACAAGTTGAAACAGCCGGTCATGATCTATAATGCTTTGCCCCTTTAGAATAGTAAACACGGCAATCCTGTCGCCTCTCAATCTTCTCTTTTCCAGCGTGAAAGTGCCCAATTTACTTAGTCACTCCTCATAGTCCAGTCCCTCCTTTTCCTCAATCATTTTAGTTTGCCCTCCTCTATATCTTCTTGATATAGTGACTCTTTAAGTACTTTCTCAACAATTATTTCTACAGTGACGGGATTAACCCACCGTGTCGGCTTGCTATTGATCGTTTGATGCATCCCAACATCTGGTTTGCTTTACTCACTGCCACAGAGCATTGTGAGGACAGCTTCAAATTATTGTCAATCAGGACCACCAGATGCTCTTCATTTTCCATTCATATTATTTTCCTTCAGTTCAAATAATAGTCCCTTCCAGGATTTTTTTCTCCCCCCATCTGAAGTACTTTACGTTTCTCCGCATTGAATTTCATCTGCCACTGGTCTGTCCAATTCCAAAGTACGTTCAAATCCTGCTGCGGCCTATCTTGTTCAGCTTCGCAATATGTCAACACTGTGTATAAAAATATTAAACAAAAGAGGTCGCAAAACCATCTGGTTCTTCTGGTTAACCAACTGTGCATCCATTGAAATATACCTCCACTGATTCCGGCTTTCTTTACTTTCAGTGAGAGTCTCTCAAGGCCTTACTCGAATTCAAGATCCTCACCCTCACCTACCAGGCCATTCACGGCCTCGCTCCCTCCTACCTCTCTGACCTACTATCCCCCTAACTACCCGCCTGTACCCTCCGTTCCTCTGGCTCCGGTCTGCTCCACATCCCCCGCCCCAACCGCCCTACCATCGGTGGCCTTCAGCCTCTCAGCCCCGAGGCTCTGGAACTCCATCCCCCAGTGCCTTCGCCGCTTCCTCCCTTTCCTCCTTCAAGGCCGGTCTCAAGACCTTTCTCTTTGACCGTACCTTCAGCTCCGCTCTCGACTCTCTACCCCCTCCTCTCTCCCTCCCTTCCCTCCCCTCACCCTGACCATTTGCCCCCCAATGCTCGGGTCCTGACCCAAATGTCCAGCGCCTTGGGACGTCCTCCCGACGTGAAAGGCGCTCTATAAATGGAATCTTGTTGTTGTTGTTACTGAAACCCAGATATACAACATCTGCAGCCTGACCCTTATCAAGCTCCCTTGTCACACCGGCAAAGAAAACTAATACATTACATTGGCAGGACCTCCCCTTCATGAACCCACATTAGCTATCATTTAGGATTTTGTTTCTGTCCAGATGCTCCGTGATTTTATCTGTGATAAGAGTCTCCGTAAATTTACCCACATATACCCCGAGACCTTGTTTCCTAACAGAAATCTATCTCATTTGTTCTTAAATGAATCAACACTTTCTGCTTCCACCGCCTCCTGAAGGAACCTGTTCGATCATAGTAAACTAAATTACTGATAACTCTTTGCTAAGGGAAAAAGGGCTCGGTGACAAGTTATCTGGCATAGTAAGTACACACATAGACGTATGTATAAATAATAATAATGCTTCTATTGGATATCGTGCCTTGTTATATTATTAAGGTGTCTCAAAGTGCTTCACAGAATTATACTGTAAAGTGGCCTCACTGTATTTTGTGGGTGAATCATCCCAGAGACACAGATAAATGCACCTGGGACTTTGACAGTAGGATATGGAATTAAGTGGTTGTGACAAGTTAAGCCAGGGTCAAGTTAAACAGGAGTTATATTTGATGCGGAACTTTTCACACGAGGAGGACATCCCAAAGTGCTTCACAAGATTCACTATAAAGTGGAGTGACTGTGTGCTTTGTGGGTGAACACTGTAGCCCGTGTGCGCCCAGCGATGTCCCATTAAGGATCGTGAAGTGATTGCTTTGTTTATTTGAGGGATTGGCGGGCGAGATTGGTGGCGGGTGGGTGGGTGGGGTGGGGTGGGGTGGTGTGGTAGAGGGGAGAGAGAATAGCGCCGTGGGAGATCTTTAACATCCCCTGTTTGTTGGTCAAACACAATTAAATCGTTGAATGTTTTATTCAAGCCGCATGAAAACACTGGCTATAGCGGACACGTCACAACAATACAACAAACAACAGTCTCTTGGACCGTCTACGCTGCTGATTAAATACATTTGGACTTACAATTCCTTCAGCTGCAATGTTATTGCGTTCCTGAGTGCTAGTCCGCAAACTGAAGAGAGTTGAAATGTCACAGCAAATCTCCAACTTCATTCATGATCTAATAAAGTGCATTAAATCAGAGGTCGTGCGCTGTTAAAGGTTCCTGCAGCTCAACCCGTGATCGACAATATAATATCTCTACCATTAATAAATGACATTTCAATAACAACAACAAATTATATTTGTATCGCGCCTTTCACATCGGGAAGACACCCCAAGGCGGTGGAAAGTAATCAGTGCAATTTTTAATCATGAAAATCAGTCCGCCCTCTCTCCCCCCCACCCCCACCCCATCAACACCATCTCTCTGTATCCCCCACCCCCACATCTCCCCACCCCCACACTCTCTCTCTGTCTCACCCACCCCCACACACCCTCTCTCTCCCATACACACCCTCTCTCTGTCTCCCCCACCCCACACACACCCTCTCTTTGTCTCACCCACCACCCACGCATTCACACACCCCCTCTCTGTCTCCCTCACCGCCCCCCCCATACAACCTCTCTCTGTCTCCTCCACCCCCACATACCCTCTCTCTGTCTCACCCCCCCCCACCCATACACACCCTCTCTCTGTCTCCCCCCCACACACACACACACTCTCTTTGCCTCCCCCCCACTCACACACCCCCACACACCTCTCCCCCCAAATCCGGGGCTGGCAACGCATGCATCACGCGTGGCAACAGCTTCACAGACACAGGGCAAATAGTGTATAATGAATTGTCTGCACATTTTTGTGGGCAAAACAGCAACCAATTGCACGCAGCAGCGTACCCCAAACAGTTATGGATTCAGTGGCCAAATTATCATTTATTTATTTATTTTTGAAGGGATTGTTACCCCCGGAAAGCGATCTGCCAATTGACCTAACAACCGGATTTCTACTTACTGCTGGGGAAACGGAGGCGTGCGGAGTAAGGAAACTGGCCCAATGTTCCTGCCGGGAACCTAGGATCCTCTTGCTGGCGAGCGCTCTCGCCACTGAGCAACAGGACTCCGCAAGTGGGGCTTGCGGGATCCATAAGAGCTTCTGAGAGGCAATTAGGTAAGTAGCCGGGGAAAAAAAAAGGAGGAATAGAAAAGGGCTGAATGGCCTACTCCTGTTCTTATGTGCGTCCAGGTTCCTGCTGCTTGCGAACGGAAGTTGTTCACAAATTGTCCAGAAGGTCACTCGGAGACCAAGTGGCCATCTTTAAGAGGCTGGGGGTATGTTTTCCTTCAGGTCAGGTGTCCATATTGGGCGGACGTATCAGGTGTTATGATGAACCTTTATTGTTATGATGAATCTTCATAAAGTACTGGTTAGGCCTCAGCTCGAGACTGTGTTCAGTTCTGGGTACCCACACTTTAGGAAGGGTGTCAAGGCATTGGAGAGGGCGCAAAGGAGATTGACCAGGATGGTACCAGGAATGAGGGACTTCAGTTACCAGGAGAGGCGAGGGAAGCTCGGATTATTCTCCTTCGAGTAGAGAAGGTTCAGAGGAGATTAATAGAAGTTTTCAAAATGATGAGGAGATTCGATAGGGTGATCAAGGAGAAACTACTCCCACTGGCGGGTGGGTCAGTAACCCGAGGGCACCGATTTAAAATGGTGGTTAAAAGAAACAGATGAGAGATGAGGAGAAAGTTTTTTCACACAGCGAGTTGCTCAGACTGGAATGCATTGCCTGAAAGGTTGGTGTAAGCTGATTCGGTAACGACTTTCAAGAGAGAAGGAGATAATTATTTGGGGAGGGCAAGTTTGCAGGGCTATGGGGAGAGAGCGGGGGGGAGTGAGATTGATTTGGAAACTCTTTTCAAAGAGAGAGCACAGACACAATGGGCTAAATGGCCTCCTTCTGTGTATAATTCTATGATTTTATGATTCTATGATCCTACGATATTGGATGACAAGTACTCCCCAGCATGTGGAGGGGCTTAGGGTAAGTGAGGTAAGTGGGGTTTCCTCGGAGCTCAACTGGCTCCAAGTTGACGTGCTTAGCCGTGCCCCCATCACAGCACTGATCTGCTTTTTAAATGCATCCCAGTGTCCTGGCCTCAGCCCCATTTCCCGGCCTCCCTGTTCCACTCGTTAATTACCCTCTGGGTAAAGAAACACTTCCTGGTGTCTGTCCTGAAATTGGCCTTTGCAAACTTAACCCCGTGGCCTCTTGTTCCGCTGTCTCAGCACATCCCAAAGTATTGATCTGGGATTCAATCCCATTTACAATATTACACAACTCTATAAGGTCTCCTCTGAGACACCTTCTCTCAAGAACTGAAGAGCTGATTATTTTGTCTAATCATTGCTCGTAGCTCATTCCTCTAATGGGGACCATCCTCGTTGCTCTCCTCTGCCCTGTCTCTGGGACCTGGGCAGCCCCTCATGTCACAGTGACCAGAACTTTATGGAGCTCAAGGTGTGGCCTGACCAGACACTGTACAGCTTATCACCTGAAAGGTTTGGCACCAGATACAACTCTGCAGCGTGTCCCGAGTGCAGGTTGGGATACCAATCAGGCCCCAATGCCAATGGGGACAGGGAATCATCCCACGCAGCTTCTGACATGACATCTTCTGAATGGTTCCTAGTTCCTTCCGTTCCTCCACACCCCAAAGCTCTGGAGCATTTTCCCTCTATCCCTCCACCTGTTCCCTTCCTTCCCTATCTTCAGGTCGCTCCTGAAGACCTTCCTCTTCGACCGTGCCTACAGTCACCTCCTCCCTCTCCCCCAGCTTGTGGTCATGCTCCGCCACCATCAAGCAATCTGGGACTCTACCCTGGGTGAGGGGCGCTGTGTAAATGCAAGTTGTTGTTGCTGCTGCTGCAATGGAGCTGCACTACTGTGTCACAGCCTGTGCTGCACTGGAGCATCGAAGACTCCACAAACACATGTCGAGTCCAGACCCCAGAGGTAAACCTTTCATCCTTTTTCACCGTGAATTACACCATCTCCTCTCGTCCAGAGAGGCCCATTGGGAAGGGGATATTGATTCACAAACAGCGTCAACGCCTCCTGTGTTCCTCTGGCCTCCTTCGCCCACCCCAAAAAAAGGCCTTCTGCTCCTTTCCTGAGCTCCGTCAGGCAGCCAGGGAAAAAGACATCTTCTGAATTAATTCTCCATCCGAAAGCCACAGAGGCCACACAGTGCATCAGAACCTGCTGACCACGCTGCGGTCAGAACTCTGGAAGGAGCTGATCTCCCAACGATCAAACATGCTCTTGTTCAGATCCGACCTGCGAACCACCACCTTGTAGACCTTCCTCATGACAGCTCTCCGCAGCAGGATGTAGACCCAGGGGTCCAGGATCTGGTTCCAGGAGGCCAGATGGACCCCCAGTAAGATCCGTTTTTCCTGCTGGTCGTGGGAACGGCTGCACACAGCAATCAACACGAAGCACTGAGGAGCAAAGAGAAGCTTTGGTGACACAAGGCAGCGTTGAAATCTTTACCACTTACGGCCAAATCCTCCACCATCTGTGCCTTTAATAATAGTAATACTCCTTGCACTTGATACAGTGCCTTATCACGTCTTCGAGACGTCTGAAAGCGCTTCACAGGATACGCTGTAATGTGAACTATAATGCTGTAATGCGAGCAAAATGCGGCAGCCAATTGCGCACAGCAGTGTCCCGTAAACAGTCATGAATTGAGTGACCATTTTTTTAAAGGGGTTGTTACCCCGGGAAGAGTTCCGCCAATCTACTAGCTGTTTTGCTACTTACTGTGGGTAAACAGAGGCGTGTGTGTGAAGTAAGGAAACTTGCCGAAGGTTTCGCCCAGCCTGGGAATCGAACCGCGGTCCTCTCATTTACGAGGCAGGCGCTCTAACCACTGAGCTTTCAATCACTATACTCCGACCCTCTGGAATTCCCTGCCTTAATCCCCCCCCGCCTCGTCCACTCCTGAAGACTCTCCTCTTCGACCGCGCCTACGGTCACCTCCCCCTCTCTCCTGCTCGGTGTCAGACTCCGCCAATGTTAAGCCCTCTGTGGCACTGCCCCACATGAAGGGCACTGTGTAAATGCAAATTGCAGTACATTACAACAGAACGCGATGTAGATTTACACAAACCCTCTCATGTCAGCAGGAGGTCCTAAAGCACTCCACCCTGCCGGAGGGTACCCGAGCTGGGGGTGGAAGCCAAAAGGAGGGAGATGGGAGGTGAAAGACAACCAAAAGTGGAGTCAAAGAGGTAGGACATCACAAGATCACAAGATCAGTCTGGATGAAGAAAACCTTCGGCCCAGAGAGATCTCATCAACTCCACGACATCTGCCCGACCGTCCCCACATCACAGCATCGAGCTGCTTTTT
>NW_024704770.1:867279-928008 GCF_018977255.1 Callorhinchus milii
CGACTGTTTGTGGGACGTCGCTGAGCGCAATTGGCTGCCGTGTTTCGCCCACAAACACACTTTGCGGTGTATTCCGTGAAGCGCTTTGAGACGTCTCGAAGACGCGATAAGGCGCTAATATCAAATGCGAGGATTATTATTATTATCATTAATGCGCAGTAGCTATTTTGTGAAGCGCAAACATTCTAAGAAAAGTCACTTGGCGGTGTGATTGGTCTGTGTGACGGTCACCGAAAAACACTTAGAGACTACCTCTGCGCAGTGATTTAAACTGCGATAACACAGTAATAGTAGTGATCCTTACATTTGATCCCAACACTTTTCACATGGGAAAACTCGCAGCAGCTTCAAAGTGCACTGACCGTGTATTCTGGTAATCACATAAGGATCTCATTTATTGCAAAGGACTGAAAAGTGCTGCATTACATGTAAAAGGATTGATTTCATTGTGATTATCATCAGTGCCTCGAGACTTCCTCCTGACATGAACCCCCCCCCCCCCATCCCCTATATAAATGCAATGTAATGTTGTTGTGGTGGGCGAACACGGCAGCCGGTTTATGCACAGCGACGTTTCTTTTATATACGTATCACGACTTGTCCCTCATTTCCATGTGCTCCTCATCATGTATTTTACTATTACGACAGTCGCACGCCCTCTGTCACCCCCATCCGCCCACCCCCCACCCCCCCCCCCCCGAGCCTCGGCTCTTGCCAAACTGTGAAAGGAAGAGAGAGCGAGAGCGAGGGAGAGGGTGCGGATACCTCTCCAGAGACAACAACAACAACAACAAGATTCCATTTATAGAGCGCCTTTCACGTCAGGAGGACGTCCCAAGGCGCTGCACAGTTGGGTCATGACCCGAGCAGTGGGGGGAAATGGTCAGGGTGAGGGGAGGGAAGGGAGGGAGGGAGGGAGCGAGAGGGGGGAAATGGTCAGGGTGAGGGGAGGGAAGGGAGGGAGGGAGGGGGTAGAGAGTCGAGAGGGGAGCTGAAGGCTCGGTCAAAGAGAAAGGTTTTGAGACCGGCCTTGAAGGAGGAAAGGGAGGAAGCGGCGAAGGCACTGGGGGATAGAGTTCCAGAGCCTCCACATGGGGACTCTACGTGTGTCGGCGATGTGACATACGTGGAACTCTCAGTTTGGGTTGGCGATCGCTGAGCACGGCGGCGGGTCTCCGGGCGTGTCAGACGAGTGACTGATCACGGTATCGGTTTCCGCAGGTGTCAGACACGGCGATGACCGCAAATAAAAGCCTTGTATTGAGTGCGGAGTGCAATCAGGGCTCATTGTCAGAAGGTGATGCGAAGCGTTGAGATTCACAGGATGTTATAATTTCCATTCACTAATGGCTTTAAGTGGCGAGATGTCAGGCTGACACTGACACTGAACCTGACTAAGTGACTCAGAATCCATTAAGCCAGGAGAGAGGGCTAATCTGCTTATCTGTGCTACACATTATTCATCAGCAGGTTATTTTATCTCTGCTCCAAAGTCAGGAAGGGATGGCTGCAAAGTAATATCTTTGTAAATAGGTAAACAGCATTATTGCTCAACCTACAGTTACATTGTGTGTGTGTGTGTGTGTGGTGTGTCAGCCCAGCTCAGTCGCTGTGTGTCAGCCCGGCTCAGTCGCTGTGTGCCAGCCCGGCTCAGTCGCTGTGTGCCAGCCCGGCTCAGTCGCTGTGTGTCAGCCCGGCTCAGTCGCTGTGTGTCAGCCCGGCTCAGTCGCTGCGTGTCAGCCCGGCTCAGTCGCTGTGTCAGCCCGGCTCAGTCGCTGTGTGTCAGCCCGGCTCAGTCGCTGTGTGTCAGCCCGGCTCAGTGGCTGTGTGTCAGCCCGGCTCAGTCGCTGTGTGCCAGCCCGGCTCAGTCGCTGTGTGTCAGCCCGGCTCAGTCGCTGTGTGTGTGTCAGCCCGGCTCAGTCGCTGTGTGTCAGCCCGGCTCAGTCGCTGTGTGTCAGCCCGGCTCAGTGCTGTGTGTCAGCCGGCTCAGTCGCTGTGTGTCAGCCCGGCTCAGTGTCTGTGTGTCAGCCGGGCTCAGTCGCTGTGTGTCAGCCCGGCTCAGTCGCTGTGTGTCAGCCCGGCTCAGTCGCTGTGTGCCAGCCCGGCTCAGTCGCTGTGTGTCTGTGTGCTCTTGCCTCTGAGACAGAAGGTTGTGTGGGTTCAAGCCCCCACGTCAGGACTTCCGATCACATCGTCTTAGCTTTGTGAATTTTGTGAGCTTGTGGTTGGATCGCTCGCCTCGTAAGCAAGAGGATCCGAGTTCAGTTCCCGGACAGGGCGAACCCTTCGGCGAGCTTCCTTACTCCACACACACACACACACACGCCTCTGTTTACATGGCAGTAAGTAGGGTAATTAGAGGCCCAGTTGTTAGTCAATTGACAGTTTGCTTTCCAGGGGTTGGTGCGGAGGTGGGAGTGGCGGTTGCAAAGAGACTGTTTCCCCCTTCCCAGCCATCACTGCCCCGAGGCTCTCACTCTCTCTCTCTCTCTCGCACGTGCTCTCAATGTCTCTCACTCGCTATCGGCTCTCACCCCTCTCTCTGTCACTCTGTCTTTCTCGCTCTCTCTCTCTCTCTCGCTCTCTAATTGCACGCAGCAGTTTCCCGCAAACAGTCGTGGATCGAGCGACCAAATTACTATCATTCTTATTATTTCCTGGGGGGGATTATTACCCCTGGAAAGTGATCCGCCAACCGACCAACAACCGGGTCCTTAATCACTGCTGGGTATCAGAGGCGTGTGCGTGGAATAAAGAAACTTGCCTAAGATTTCGCCCCGACCCGCCCGGGAATCGAACCCAGGTCCTCTCGCTTGCGAGGCGAGCGCTCTAACCACTGAGAGCTACAGGACTCCTCTCCACCGTCCTGTGGCTCAGCGGTTAGAGCACTCGCTTTACGAGCGAGACATCTGGGTTCAATTCCAAACCTCGGGCAAGTTTCCTTACCCCACACAGAGCCTAATAATAATCCCTCAAAAAAAACAACACAATAATAAATTGGTCATTTTCAATCCACGGCTGTTTGTGAGACGCCGCTGTGCGGAATTGGCTGCCGCGTTCGCCCACAAATATACAGTCAATTCGCTTTACGGTCTATTCTGTGAAGCGCTTTGAGACGTCGAGAAGCGCTATATCAAATGCAAGGGTTACTGTTATTAAGTGTGTCACAGTCTGGCTCAGTGGGTAGAGCTCTCTCGCCTCAAGAGTCAGAAGGTTGTGGGTGAGTTCAAACCCCACGTCAGGACTTGGAATCACAGTCTAAGCTGACGGAGGCACCCGTCTCATCCGGAGGACCTCACTCCCCTGGTCGGGTGGACGTTAAAGATCTCGCGACGCTGTTGGAAAAGAGAAGGGATTTTCTCTCTCCCCGGTGCGCTGGTCAACAAGCCCACAGATAAAACTGGTCGTGCTGTTTACAGGAAGTCGCTGTGCATAAACCGGCTGCCGTGTTCGCCCACCACAACAACATTACATTGCATTTATATAGGGGATGGGGGGGGGGGGGTTCATGTGGAGAGGAAGTCTCGAGGCACTGATGATAATCACAATGAAATCAATCCTTTTACATGTAATGCAGCACTTTTCAGTCCTTTGCAATAAATGAGATCCTTATGTGATTACCAGAATACACGGTCAGTGCACTTTGAAGCTGCTGCGAGTTTTCCCATGTGAAAAGTGTTGGGATCAAATGTAAGGATCACTACTATTATTATGTTATCGCAGCTTAAATCACTGCGCAGAGGTAGTCTCTAAGTGATTTTCGGTGACGGTCACGCAGACCAATCACACCGCCAAGTGACTTTTCTTAGAATGTTTGCGCTTCGCAATATAGCTACTGCAGTATTAATGATAATGATAATAATCCTCGCACTTGATATAGCGCCTTATCTCTTCTTCGAGACATCTCAAGGCGCTTCACGGAATGTACCGCAAAGTGTGTTTGACGGCGTATTTTGTGGGCGAAGCTCAGCAGCGTACAGGTTGGGAGTCTGTTCACCGGGTACGTCAAGCCGCTGCCGGGCAGTCACGCGGTCACTGACGGTGAGACGCGGTGGACGGCATTGAGTGCGGCGCTGGGAGCGAGGAAGGGGTTAGTGCACCCTGTTATTTATAGCTCGGGCCGTATCTGCTCCCATCAGCAGATGTTATTAAGCTTGTTTACGCAAAAATGTCATTGCCATAAAGTAAACCTTCTGATGAGCTCAGAGATAGTCTCAGCAGAGATTGCAAATTATTATTTGTGGTCTGTGTGTGTGTGTGTGTGTGTAACTTGCCCTGCGTTCATGATTATTATAATAATAATCGTCCTTGCGTTTGGCGTAACGCCCTATCGCATCGTTGAGACGTCCCAGAGCGCTTCACAGAATATCACAGAGTCAATCATGGAATTATACAGCGCAGAGGGAGGCCATTCGGCCCATCGTGTCTGTGCCGGTTCTTTGAAAAAAGCTGCCAAATCAATCGCACTCCTCCCCCCGCGCTCTCCCCATAGCCCTGATCAACCCCACTCCCCCCCCGCGCTCTCCCCCATAGCCCTGATCAACCCCACTCCCCCCCCCGCGCTCTCTCCCATAGCCCTGATCAACCCCACTCCCCCACTCTCTCCCATAGCCCTGATCAACCCCACTCCCCCCCCGCACTCCCCATAGCCCTGATCAACCCCACTCCCCCCCGCTCTCTCCCCATAGCCCTGATCAACCCCACTCCCCCGCGCTCTCCCCATAGCCCTGATCAACCCCACTCCCCCGCTCTCTCCCCATAGCCCTGACCAACCCCACTCCCCCGCGCTCTCCCCATAGCCCTGATCAACCCCACTCCCCCGCGCTCTCCCCATAGCCCTGCAAACTTGTCCTCCCCAAATAATTATCTAATAATAACAACAGTAAGATATTGTAAAGTGTCGTGACTGTGTATTTCGTGGACGAAACTCGGCAGCCAATTGCATAGAGCAGTGCCCCACAAACAGCCGAGGATTGAGTGACCGCATTTTTTTTGAAGGTATTATTACCCCCGGAGAGAAAAATCCAACAATCGACTAACAACCGGGAGATTTGTCAATCTTCAGTCCCATTATTTTCTCCATTACCATTTTTTTATTGAATATTAGACCCATTGAGTACTTTGCTCTGATTTAATTCCTCTACTTTGAAAACAGTGAAAAGTAGTGATAATAATAATAATAATCCAATATATTTTGTGGGCGAAACGCGACAGCCAATTGCGCACAGCAGTATCTCCCTTTGGGTCCGATGTTGGGTCAAAGCTCACGGGTGAATTATGACCACTTGTGGAGTCCTGTAGCTCAGTGGTTAGAGCACTCGCCTCGCAAGCGAGAGGATTGGGTTCGATTCCCGTGCCGGGCGAAGCTTTGGGCAAGTTTCCTTAACTGACACACTCGCCTCTGTTTACTCAGCAGTAAGCAGGAACCCAGTTGCTGGTCGATTGGCGATCGCTTTCCGGGGGAGCCTTGGAACATTTGGTCACTCAATCCACGAATGTTTGTAGTTGCTGCTTATATAAAGGCCTCCCCAACTCATCCCTCCGCAGTTTCCAAATCATCCAGAATTCTGCAGCTCGTGTCTCTCTCCCGCCCCGGGCTCCATGACGGTATCTCCCTCACCTTCGCCTGGCTCCACTGGCTCCCCATCTCCCAGAGGATAGAGTTAAAAATCCTCATCCTCATCTTCAAAGCCCTTCATGGCCTTTGCTCCCACCCTTACCTCCGTGACCTCCTAACCCTCTACCAACATGTCCGCTCCCTCCGCTCAGTGGGCTCCGGCTTGCTTCATGTCCCCCGCCTCGCCCAACCCACCATTGGTG
This sequence comes from Callorhinchus milii, assembly GCF_018977255.1. Taxonomy (NCBI): domain Eukaryota; kingdom Metazoa; phylum Chordata; class Chondrichthyes; order Chimaeriformes; family Callorhinchidae; genus Callorhinchus; species Callorhinchus milii. Next base: position 873,100 of record NW_024704770.1, read on the forward strand.
GGTGGGCCTTCAGCCTCTCTGCCCCCAACCTCTGGACTCCATCCCACAGTCCCTCTGCCTCGCCCCCTCCCTTACCTCTTTCAAAACCCATCTCAAGACCCTCCTCTTCAACCGCACTTTCGGTCACTCCCCTAACCCTATCCTCCTGAACCCAACTCCCAGCTTGGGTCCAAATCCCTGACTGTCTAGTGCCTCGGGACGTCCTCTTGACGTTAAAGATGCTGTACAAATATAATTTTGTATTGTATTGTTCTTGTTGAGGGAGGGAGGGAGGGAGGAAGGGACAGAGGGAGAGAGGGAGTGAGAGAGAGGGAAGGAGTGAGAGAGAGGGAAGGAGTGAGAGAGAGTGAGTGAGACAGGGAGTGAGAGAGGGAGGGAGTGAGACATGGAGTGAGTGAGACATGGAGTGAGCGAGTGAGTGAGCGAGACGAAAACCTGCGCTGTTTACGGGCGCGTCGCTGTGTGCAAATCAGCCGCAAATCGCCCACGAAACACACAGTCACTACACTTCACAGTAAGATCCTGCGAAGCCCTTAAGGACGCTTCTCATGACCTGAAAAAGGCGCTGTAACTGAATGCAAGGATCACTACTCAGCGCGATTCAGAGGGCGTCTCACTGCCAACCCAGTCACCGAGGCTAGAGAAACAAACCCACCCGGTGAATTGGGCTCTGGTGATAATTATCGGGTCACGGGCTCAAAATGTGCCTCTGGGATTCTGCCCGTGATTGCTTCTGCTCCCAGGAATCCGGGGATCTGCCGACAGATTGTTTGACGGATAGGAAGCGAGATGTGACGTTGACGATGGGAGTCCCGGACAGATGAGCAGTTGGAGCACTCGCCTCGCAAGCGAGAGGACTGAGGCGCGATTCCCGGGTAGGCATAATAATCCCTCCAAAAAAAAACCCAAACAATAATAAATCGGTCATTTTCAATCCACGACTGTTTGTGGGACATTGCTGTGCGCCATCGGCTGCCGCGTTCGCCCACAAATATACGGTCAATTCACTTTACAGTGTGTTCTGCGAAGCGCTTTGGGACGTCCTCCCGACGTGAAAAGCGCTATATCAAATGCAAGGATTATTATTATTATTATCAGGGGGCGAAACTTTCGCCGCTTTCCCTGACTCCACGCCTCTGTTTGCCGAGCAGTAACTGGGAAGCCGGTTGTTAGTCGATCGGTGGATCGCTTTCCAGGGGGAGCCTTGGAGACATTTGGTCACTCGATCCACGCCTCTTTGCTCAGGGCGGCCAAAAAAAAGTTGCGATACCTTACGGTGTCTGATAAGTCTCGAAGAAATTATGATTCTTTTCTTCTGCGCTGTTAGACGATTAGGGTAGTTATCACAACTTTTTGGGTCGCCCCGTATATTTTTCCGCCTAAACAGGCGGAAGGGGACCTTGGTTCAACGACTCATCCGAAGGACGGCACCTCTGACAATGCAGCACTCCCCCAGCTCCTCGATGGGAGCATCGGCTCAGACTACGTGATGCCGGGTAGGGGCTTGAACCCTCAACCTTCTGGCTCAAAGGTGCGAGAGGGCGCTGCCCACTGAGCCAGGCTGAGACGCAGAGTTGATTCGATGCGTGGCGAGCGAGCGAGAGAGAGAGAGAGAGAGAAAAAGAGAGAGAGAGAAAGAAAGAAAGAAGAGAGAGAGAGAGAGAGAGAGTGAAAGAGAGAGAAACTTCGATTGCGCTGATGGATGTCAGAGCCGTACAGTGACATAAATTGCCAAGAGCTTTGATGGTGCTTTAATGCACACGGTAATGGGACATTTGGCATTTATTTGCCAATAACGCAGCCAGACAATTGCAAATCATTTCCTTACTGCAGCAGCTCGTAGCAATAATGGGGCCCCGGTTGAACAGTAGTAGAGGTTGCAACCTATTAAATCGCACACATTCAGACTTATGCTGTTCCCGGGGACAGGACGATCGCTCGGGAGAGAATTTCACGTTAATTCACACTGACAAGCAATCGGACCCCGCGCTGACATCTCCAGAGAAAGGGATTGGAAACGTCGGCCTTGGAATCTCAACGGTCAGCGCACTCGCCTCGCAAGCGAGAGGATCCGGGTTTGATCCCCCCCGGGCGGGGCAAACCCCCGGCCGCGTTCCTTACCCCACGCCCACGCCTCCGTTTACCCGGCAGTAAGTGGGAACCTGGCGGTTAAGACGATTGGCGGATCGCTTTTCCGGGGGTAATACTCCCTCCTAAAGCAAAACATTTGCTCGCTCAGTCCACGGCTGTTCGTTGGGGGGGGGGGGGGGGACGCCGCTGTGCGCAATCGGCTGCCGCGTTTCGCCCACAAAGTGCACCGTCGGTTCGCTTTGCAACCTATTCCGTGAAGCGCTTTGAGACGTCTCAATAACATTGTCGACGACAACAGCACCAATTACACTGGTACGTCTTCAGGTCGGAAAAATGCAAGGATTATGATTATTATTATTATTAAGGAAATTAAAACACCTTTCAACCACAACTATGGTGCTCAGATTCTCAATCCCGCATGTTGTTGTTGTTGTTTCACCTCCTTCCCTCCCTCCCCCCACTCCCTCCCTCCCCCCACTCACTCTTCATGCACCAGATTAGGTGACAAACATAAAATCCACTTCAAATGCAATTGAAGAGGTGTCTGCCATCTGCCGTCGTCTCTGATCCCCTCCCTCGAGTGTTGATCACATTCATTATCACAATCTCTCCGAGTCACTCTGTTCGGGAAAAGCCAATAAAATCAGCATTTCTCCTCCGCTGCTGAGACTCCTTAACACACAGGGTAACGCAGAGAGTAACACACACAGCAGCACACAGAGTAACGCACACAGTAACACAGAGAGTAACGCACACAGTAACACACAGTAGCACAGAGAGTAACACACACAATGATAGACAGTAACACAGAAAGTAACACAAACAGTGACACACGCAGTTACACACAGAGTAACACAGAGAGTAACACAGAGAATAACGCACACAGTTACACACAGTGTCACACACACACAGTCACACAGTGACGCACGCGGCACAGTCGGAGCAGCGAGCAGTGCTGACTGACACAGCGGGTGTTGAGGTTGGCCGGTATTTGGGGCGGTATTCCCGGCTGTGGAGCGGTCCTTTGTTCAAACACCAGTGTGTGTACATTTCACTTTAGTGAGTAAACATCCATCACCTTCCCGGAGAAAGGTCAGAGAGTTCTTGGCAGAAACACATTTCAATCTGTCTCTTCAAACAAACTAATGTGGCCAAAACGTTCCCTTAAACTCATTAGCTAAAGCTCTCACATTGGTGTCACAGCCACTAACTCTCTCTCTCTCTCTCGCTCTCTCTTTCTCTCCCCCTTCGCTCCCTTGACTCTTACGGCTTTGGCTTCCAGGGTTAACAGCCGAGTGGGAGGATTCCCGGCCACAAGTGACTGGTCTGTCTGATTCACGGGCAGGACCTGGACGGGCAGACCAGTCACTGGGGGCAGGGAATCCTCCCCCTCAGCTCCTGTTAACCCCGCAGCCAAAGCCCTAACTAACGGGGAGGGTGGTCCTCGCTGGACAAGCAGCGGGAAAGCTCGGCCAGACAGGGCTCTCAACGGCCAAGCTGTGTGGGTTTAGCTGGTTAGACCCCAGCAGTTACCCCCAACGAACACTCCGGGCTCCCCCCCGACCCGAGCCTCGGCTCTCGCCAACCTGCGCCTAATACTTTCCGGAATTAGGTAAACAGGATGCGTGTCTCCAGGGAGGGAGAGCGCGAGAGAGAGAGAGAGAGAGAGAGAGAGAGAGCGCATTCCATTCCGACAATCTCTCTCTGGGATTTCCACGTGTTATTTGGGACGCGGGGAATTCTCAACTGGGGTTGGAGGGAGACTCTTAAGCAACGGCGATGGATTTGCGTGTGTGTGTCGCACGCCCCGGCTGAACAAAACAAAATGTGATGAGTCTTTCTAAACGCCAGTTGCGGTGACCTCCTCGCTCACCGACCCATAAAATATCCCCCAATAAATAACGCGTTAAAAGTTTCTCGGCTTCAAAGCTTGCCGAAACGAGGCACAGTCTCTGTCGTGCAAATAGCACATCAAAACAGGGAACGCGATCTCATAGATTACTGAAAGCTTAACTGACGAAGGCAGTTTCTCCCACTGTGTGTTTACCTGGTTACCTCGCAATAAGTAACGTAACATAACATAACATGACATGTAGGAGCAGGAGGAGGCCATTCAGCCCTTCGAGCCTGCCCCGCCATTCAATCATGGCTGATCTTCTCATCTAACTCCAGCTGATACCATAACCCCTTAGCCTTCTCCCCACAGCCCTTCATCCCTTTCGCAATAAAACATATATCTGTCTCAGTCTTGAATATGTTTCAAGGAATTCGGTTGTCGGGACCTCGGTTGTTAGTCGATTGGCGGATCGCTTTCTCTGGCCATTCAACCCATCGTAATGATCCCTTCAAAACAATAAAAATAATGGAAAAATAATAATAATTTGGTCACTCAACCCACGGCTGGTTGTGGGACGCTGCTGTGCGCAATTGGCTGCCGCGTTTCACCCACCGAATACACAGTCAATCTGCTTTACAGGATATCCTGTGAAGCGCTTTGAGAAGTCTTGAAGACGTGAGAGGGCGTTCTATCAAATACAAGAATTATTATTATTATCATAAAGAGAGGACGTTGTGGGTAGAGGTGGGGGCAGGGAGTTCACGGAGGTTTGAAGTGTAGTGACTGAAGGCTCTAGCTCTATGTGTGCTGAGCGAAGGGAGCGAGCAGAGGAGGGGGTCCGAGGACTCAGAGAGGTACGAAACAACAACAACAAATTACATTTACACAGTGCCTTTCATGTTGGGCGGACTTCCCAAGGTGCTGGGCAGTGCACCCGAGCTGGGGGGTTGGGTCAAGAGGGCGGAGGTGGGAGAGGGTAAGCGAAGGCACGGTCAAAGAGGAAGGTCTTGAGACCGGCCATGAAGGAGGAAAGGGAGGGGGCGAGGAGGAGGGGCTCCAGGATGGAGTTCTAGAGGGTGGGGGCAGAGAAGCTAAAGGCCCAACCGTTGATAGTGGGGCGGACCAGGCAGAGGGTCGTGGAGTAGGCTAGTGCCCATCGAGCGGAGGAAGGGAAGAGGTTAGTAAGGTGTTGATAGGTTGCAGGCGTAGGGAAGAGCAAGGCTTTAAAGGAGGGCGTTGAAGGTGAGGACGAGGCCATTCAGCCCACCGTGTCTGTGCCGGGTTCGGATTCGCGGCGGACCGAAAGCAACACAGTTGGAACCGGTTACCCACCACCCTCTCTCCCTGCACCTTCCAGAAGGTGTCTGTTTCCACGCCCGGCCTCGCCCGGCACTCTCGAGAGGCAATAGATTAGGCAGTCGTGTCGGGACAGGAGGTCACGCCAGCCAGCCAGCCCGCAGAATCACTTGATTGCAATGTTCTCCTAAATAATGGGTTCATTCCCCTTTATCTCCACTGTCTGATGAGCACACTCAATAAACGAGAGAGAAAGAGAGGTCTGGTACAGCGTAAAGTGCAATCAATAAAAGGGGAAGTGACTGGAAGAGGAACAAGTGAGGAGATTAATATTGCAGGTTTCTGTCTCGGCGCTGGCACTCAAGGAAGACAAATGCACTGAAAGACGTTCCCTGAATTTGATGTCGAGTCTTTTGCGTCAGTTGAGGGATGGCATGCTTCACTGCAGATTACGATGAGTTAGTAGAGCCTTCAAAGCCGGTCTCAAGACCTTTCTCTTCGCCTTCAGCTCCCCTCTCGACTCTCTACCCCCTCCTCGCTCCCTCCCTTCCCTTCCCTCCCCTCACCCTGACCATTTCCCCCCAATGCTCGGGTCCCGACCCTACTGTCCAGCGCCTTGGGACGTCCTCCCGACGTGAAAAGCGCTCTATAAATGGAATCTTGTTGTTGTTGTTGTTGTTGTAGAGCCTTAGGATTCGAAGCAACAACCACCACAACTTGCATTTAGTCGAAGACAGTTGAAAGCACGGCCACGGATGGGACATGCAGGAGGCCAGAGCTTGTCGGGTGGAGGCAGCAGGTAGTCGGGGTGGTGGGGGGGGTGAGTAAGCAGGTCAGAGAGACAGAGAGGTGTCAGGCCACGAAGGGGTTTGAAAACGAGTGTGAGGAACTTGAAATGGATCCATTCGATGATTGGGAGTGGCGCCTGGCTAGGACCGGTGTGATGGGGGTACAGAGTTTAGTGCGTGTGAGGATGGAGGTTGCGGAGTTTGGGATTAAATGGATCCTGTGCATAGTTTTGCCGGGGAGGGGACTTGAGCATGGATTAGGGTTTCAGGAGGCGGAGGAAGGCAGTCCTGGTCAGTGAGCAGATGTGGAGAAGGAAGGACAGCTGTCGGTCGACCCTACGCCTAAGTTCGGTGAGTCTGAGGGGTTGTCCAGGGAGGTTAAGGAGGTTTGAACCATAGGAGAGAAGATGTCGACGGGAGCCAATGAGTTTGGCTTCCACCTTTTTTTGACATCAGGCTCCATATAAAAGGTTTAGGGAGCGAGGATTATTATTAATCCCAAACCATTCCCCTACGCTCCTGGCTTCGGGCTTTAGTCGCTCTCATCTCTATATTGGGCTGAAACAACCCAACAATAACATTACCATTACATCCAACTATGTTCTCAGCTGTTTGCTAATTGGGCTAATTCTGTCACCGACTGTCACTGGGACATTATTAGTGCATTCAAGCGTCAACATGTCATCATTTCCTCATGTAAAATAAAGTCAGACAGCGCTCTCAATGGCAAGTTATGTGGCTTTAGCTGGTTAGACTCCAGCAGATACCAGCTCCGCACTCTGGGCTCCCCTCACCCCCACCCCACCCCAAGCCTTGGCTCTTGCCAACCCGCGCCTAAACATTTCCAGAATTAGAAAAACAGGATGTGTCCCTCTAGGGGGAGAGAAAGAGAGAGAGAGAGAGAGAGAGAGAGAGAAAGCGAGAGAGAGAGAGAGAGAGAGAGAGAGCGTGTTCCATTCCAACAATCTGTCGCTGGGATTTCTACGTGAAGTAGACAGGTTGTAAAGGACACAGAGGTTTGGTGATGGGGTACAGGGATCGGGCGGTGGGATTGAATGGACAGCTCTCTCTCTAAGTGAGTTGCAGGAAATTCTGTTTGGTTTGGAGACTCTTAAGCAACGGGGATGGGTTTCCGCGTGTCTCAGGCACACGGTTGGGCAAAAAAGAAGTTTCAATGCTGTTGATATTTCAGTGGGTGGAGGAATGTGATGTAACCAGCGAATTTCAACAGTTTTCCTTCAAGCTGTTGCTCAATTCCTCCCCTCCCCAATCTCCGTCCCCCACCACCATCCCCAACCACACACATACACACACACACACACATAGTGTTACTACCAATATGTCTACAGCAAAAATTGGATTAACCCTAAGTGAGGTGGTGGAGGCAGAATCCAGTGTGGGTTTGAAGAGGGAAGTGTAGACAGGTTGTAAAGGACAGAGACTTGGTAACGGGGTACGGGGGTAGGGCAGTGGGATTGAATGGACAGCTCTCTCTGAGAGCCAACGTGGACTCTTCGGGCCGAATGGCGGATTTGCGGGATGTTATTGTGTATAAATTGGCTGCTGCCTTCGCCCAAAACATACACAGTTACTGCACTTCACAGTAAGTTCCTGTGAAGCGCTTTGAGATGTCTTGATGGTGTGATACGACCTCTGCACCAAATCTGAGGGTTATCATTAGTATCATCATGGTTTTTGTTTTCAGTTGTGCGCTGAGCGTAAAAGTTAACAGAGCTTAACATTCCTGATCGTCGAGACAGAAATAATATTCTGGGGCAACGCCTTATACAAGCACAGACCTTCCTAAATAACTTGAGCCCAGAAGCCAAAACCAATAAGTGTGAGCTTGCCTCGAGAGCTGGCTGGCTGGCTGGAGCGTTGGGAAGCTCACAGTAAAGCAGGGAGCAGATCAGTTGTAAATTATAATTTTCTGCTGTTATTTTCCCCGGTTTCGAAAAGAAATAAACCTTTCATTAGCTCCTTGGGAAACCCGATCCCTCCCGCCCCACGGACGGATGTTTCCACATTCACACGTGGCTCTCTCAGTCTGGTTCGGATACTGTTAAGTACCGTGTAAATATTGGAGGTTGGGATCGGGAGGGGTGGAGGGCGGGGAGGGTGGGGGACGGGGGGTGACCGGAGGCGCGGTGGAAGAGGAGGGTCTTGAGACGGGCCTTGAAGGAGGCACGGGAGGGGGCGAGGCGGAGGGACTGTGGGATGGAGTTCCAAAGGATGGGGGCAGAGAGGCTGAAGGCCTGAACTCCAATAGTTACTCAGTAGTAATGGTTAATTAAATAGCCGATAGTTACAACCCCAGACACACACACACACACACACACAACGCACGCACTGGGCTCCCTCAAGCCCCTCTCTGGGACTGGGTAAGCAGCGAGAGAGAGAGAGGGAGAGAGGGAGAAAGAGAGAGAGAGAGAGAGAGAGAGAGAAAGAGTGCACATTTCATTCCAGACACAGGGTAATTTCCACACGTAGGTAACAGACATATGTGGAACTTCCAGTCCGGTCTGTCAAGCACAGTGATGATTTTCCACATTTGTTGGGCACCGGTTCATGAAACACAAAGGCACAATTTATCATATTATAGCGCGAGGTACATTACATTGTTCTTAAGGCGAGTCACATAGTTTGTAAACAGGAGATTTATCAGATCACTTATTATAATAATAATGAGAATAATAGCTTTGATACTGATGTAAAAAAAACAACTGGTATGAACATCAACCAGCAAAAGGGACATTCAGAGATGACATCCCAGTTTATTGCGATGTCATCTCTGAATGTCACTTTAATATACTATAATCGTATATTAAATATTATGCATAATGATCAGGAAATAGATCGATCTGCACATTGAATGTGGAGGTACGTGACAATGTAAAACAAAGACAGTTCCTATGATCATCGGTGCAATTGGGACAGTTAATAAGATTATTCACAAACGGCTGACAACACACCTGGTGAACCATCTTCCTGCGGAAAGTGGCTGTTTTCGGCAGCTCAAACCCATTCAGGAAAGTCACATCCATTCATGTACAACAACAACAACAAAATTCTATTTACATGGAGCCTTTCACACCGGGAGGACATCCGCGGCGCTGGACAATCAGTGTTTTGGACCCGAGCTGGAGGTCGGGATCGGTGCGGGGGGTGGTAGGAGGGTGACCAAAGACACGGTCGTAGAGGAGGGTCTTGAGACGGGTCTAGAAGGAGGCGAGGGAGGGGGCGAGGCGGAGGGTGGGGGAGAGTGTGTGGCAGTGTTACTGGTCTGGATGACTATCACTGAAAACACTTAGAAATTACCTCTACGGAGTGAGTTAAACTGTAATAACAACATCATAATAATTATAAGGAGAAAAAGAAGAATCCTTGTATTTGATATTGTGCCTATTACGTGGGGAGGATGTCTCGAAGGGCTTCACAGGTTGTACTATAAAATGTAGTAACTGTGTGTTTTGCAGCCACACCCCCAAAGCCCCCCAAACCCCCGCCCCCCCCCCACCCACCCACAGATAAGACCGGTCAGTCACCTCACGGTTTGCAGGTCGTTGAGGTGTGCTAATTGTCCACAAAGCCCCACTGCAGTATGCACAGTCACTACGCTTTGCAGGAATACCGGGCTCCTTACTGCAGAGCGAATCGATTTGCAGATCCTCGCACTCGCTTACGGTCAGCTCCCCCTCCCCCTCCCCCTCCCCCTCCCCCGATAAAGCAATCTTAACAAAAGCCAAATTGCCACTGAAGTTACCTCAAAACATAATTCATCCTCAAAACCTTCGATGCAGACACTCTGACTAATTGTTTCTTTGCCCGTCTTTGTTTGGGTCCTGACGCACTTGTTCTGACCCACTGCCAATGCTTAAGCATCGCCTGAGACAGAAGTTTGTGGGTTCAAGCCCTCGAGTCGGGACTCGGAATCACACCGTCGAAGCTGACGCTCCTGCGCAGCGCTGGGGGAGCGTTGCGCGGTCGGAGACGCTGTCCTTTGGATGAGGCGTTAAACCGAGCTCTCATCGCCCGTTCAGATGGACGTTGAAGATCCCGCGGCGCTGTTCGAAAACAGAAGGCAGTTTCTCTCTCCTGGTGTCCCGGCCGACAATCCCCCAAATAACACTATAACCATGTGTTTAACGGCCGGTATCTGGGACGTCGCTGTGCGCAAAATTGGCGGCCGCGTTTGCCCACAAAACACGCAATCGTTCGACTCCGCAGTATGTATTCTTCTGACACGGAAAGGCACGGTGAAAAATGCAAGGACTATTATTATTAAACCAAACTGTGCACCACACTCCAATGGAAATTCCCATGTTTGGAATGGAATGCGCACTCTCTCTCTCTCTCTCTCTCTCTCCGGAGGGACATACCCCGCTTACCTAATCCCGGAGAGTATTAGGCCAAGGTTGGCGAGAGCCAAGGCTTGGGGACCCCAGAGTGTGCTTTGGGGGTAATCACTGGAGGTCTGACCAACTAATACTGCACAGCGTGCCCATTGCGAGCATCGTCTGACAAGCTTTCCCACTGCCTGTCCAGCGGGAACCACCCAAACCGTTCGGGCTTTGGCTCACAGGGTCAACGAGAGCCGATCGGGAGCACTCCCTTCCACAACCTCAACGCAACTTCACGAGATTAATATTCTGGAGATGCCCCCAACCCCTCCCTTTGCTCCTCCCACCCACCCCCCACCCCCCCACCACCACCGCCCCCGCATTCCCCCTTAACGGAAACATTTCTTTTATTTCATTTTATTTCTGGTTGAAGTCATTGCGTGTCTTTTGATGCGCTTTGGCAGAAATCCCGTTCGGAGTCTTGTTCCGAACCTCAGCCCAGCTGGCTTGAAATTCCAGGAAACCATTTGTTTTTAGAGAGTTTGGATTTTCGCTCTGGGAGAAGAAGAGAGAAAGGAAACCGGGGTGGGGGGGGGGGTGGGGGGTGGGGGCGAGGCTTTGGCTCAGGGCAGCTCAGCAAACACATGCACGGAACCAGCCAGGCAGACATTAATAGCAATAATCCCTCTATTTGAAACAGCGCCTGATCACGTCTTCGAGACGTCTCAGAGCGCTTCACGAAGACACGGTAAAGGGCAGCGGTTGGGTATTTTGTGGCTGAAACGCGGCAGCCAAATGCGCACAGCAGCGTCCCCACAAACACTCGGAGATCGAGTGACCACATATTTAGAATTTTTTTTGGAGGGATTATTACCTCAGGAAAGGGATCCGCCAATCGACTAAGAACCGGATTGCTACGGTCTGCTCGGGTAAACAGAGGCGTGTGTGTGTGTGCGCGTGTGCGCGCGTGTGCGGAGTAAGGAAACTTGCCTCAGGTTTCGCCCTGACCCGAGAATCGAACCCGGGTCCTCTCGCTCGCGAGGCGAGAGCACTAAGCACTGAGCTACAGGACCCCACTTTATCTTCATTAATAATTATCAACTGCATTCCTGGCGGGCGGAGGGTGATGTAAGCGGGATATCCTGAGGACTGAGTTGGCTGCAATGTGGCTCACGTGCTAATGGGATATCAGAATCAAATCCGCCCACATCACACATCTAAGGTGTCAGTCTCGCTGCGGGTGATTAACAGAACAATGAGTGGGGTGGAAAGGCGGTAGAGAACTATCCTCTCACCTCGAGGACCTGGGCTGGACGCCAGCAAACACTAATTGGGAAGAAAGTCTCCTTTGGCCGTCAGTGACCCCCTATCCTGTGTTTGGGGAAACTGCAGCCCAGGTCTGAGGGTCGCGAACACTCACAGTGTCCGTAATTTAGCCTCAAAACCCGGCAGACAGGAACGATCCTCCCAGTTCACATTTGTTTTTGCTCAGCCGGGTGTCTGACACACACGGAAACCCATCACCGTTGCTTAAGAGTCTCCAAACCCAACTGAGACGTCCAGGCATCCCACCCACACATGGAAATCCCACAGACAGAAATAGATTGCTCTCTCTCTCTCTCTCTCGCTCTCTCTGGAGGAGAGCATCCTGCTTAGCTAATTCTGGAGAGTATTAGGCACAAATTGGCAAGAGCCAAGGCTTGGGGTGGGGTGTGGGGGAGCCCAGAGTGTGCGTTGGGGTAATTGCTGGTGTCTAACCAGCTAAAACCGAACAGCTCGCCATTGAGAGCACTGTCTGGCCAGCATTCCCGCTGCTTGTCCATCGAGGACCGCCCTACCCATCAGGGCTTTGGCTGTAGGTTCACCCAACGTCTACAACGTCAAAACATCTAAGAGAGCTTCAGAGTGGTCTATATCAATTGTGATTACTACGTGTCTGTCGGTGAACGAAAGTTGGACACAGCAACATCCCACCAAGAGCCAGGAGTCAAATGGTCAATTTATCTGGAGGATTGTTGGTCAGAAGGCTTTTTCTTTTCCTCACTCCCAGACCCTCACTCTCTCTCTCTCTCTCTCTCTCTCTCCTGTATTAAAACATAGCACTAATAATCCTTGCATTTGATATAGTGCCATATCAACTCCTCGAGACGTCTCAAAGCGCTTCACAGAATATACGGTAGAGTGAACGGACCGTATATTTTGTGGGCGAAACCCGGCAGCCAATTGCGCACCGCGGCGTCCCCGCAAACAGCCGTGGATTGAGTGACCAAATTTTGTTGCGTTTTTTTTGGAGGGGTTATTCCCCCCGGAAAGCGATCGACCAATCGGCTAACAACCGGGTTCCTACTTACTGGGGAGGCAAACAGAGGCGCGTGTGTGTGTGTGTGTGTGAGGTAAGGACCTTAAAGTTATATATTCCAACCCGGGTCCTCTCGCTTGTGAGGTGACTGTTCTAACCACTGAGCTACAAGTCTCCACTTGTCAGACCAATTGCTCAGAGCAGTCATCGCTGTATCTAATCTCCTGATCTATAGATTAGATCAGATTCTCAGGAACTCAAAGATTCACTAAGAATGTACAGTCTCTCGGCCCAACCAGTTCCTGCCGATGTTTATTCTCCACATGAGTCTCTCCCCTCACTCCTCCCTCCCTCCCTCCCTCCCACACCCTCTGTTCCCCTTTCCCTCATGTGAAGGTCAAGCTTCCTCTTGAATGTATCTACAATGTCCGGTTCAACCACCACTTCTGAGTTCCGCAGTCTCACTGCCCTCTGCGTGAAGTAGCTCAACCCTCTGACTTACTTCCTCTTCCCTCCCCTCGGTCGCTTCTTCATTCCCTTTCTCCTAAGCCAGGCCGACACATAGAGACCGAGCCAGGCTGACATACAGAGACTGAGCCAGGCCGACACATAGAGACCAAGCCAGGCTGACATACAGAGACCGAGCCAGGCCGACACATAGAGACCAAGCCAGGCTGACATACAGAGACCGAGCCAGGCCGACACATAGAGACCAAGCCAGGCTGACATACAGAGACTGAGCCAGGCCGACACATAGAGACCGAGCCAGGCTGACACATAGAGACCGAGCCAGGCTGACACACAGCGACTGAGCCAGGCTGACCACAGCGACTGAGCCAGGCTGGCACACAGAGACTATGATATGCTGACAGATAGAGACCGAGCCAGGCTGGCACACAGCGACTGAGCCGGGCTGGCACACAGCGACTGAGCCGGGCTGACACACAGCGACTGAGCCGGGCTGACACACAGCGACTGAGCCGGGCTGACACACAGCGACTGAGCCGGGCTGGCACACAGCGACTGAGCCGGGCTGACACACAGCGACTGAGCCGGGCTGACACACAGCGACTGAGCCGGGCTGACACACAGCGACTGAGCCGGGCTGACACACAGCGACTGAGCCGGGCTGACACACAGCGACTGAGCCGGGCTGGCACACAGCGACTGAGCCGGGCTGACACACAGCGGCTGAGCCGGGCTGACACACAGCGACTGAGCCGGGCTGACACACACAGTGTGCTCAACAGGCAGTGCTACGCAGTTAGACAGAGAGAGAGAGACAGCTGCTGTGTGACACACAGTATCGTCAGGTTTGCTCTGCTCCGGTATCAGTGTCTACATCAGGGATGATATTTGTGGAACAAACGGTGCTGTTGGATAGGAGCTGAAAGATATTTTTGTTGTGAGATAAGGATTGCTCAAGACTTTCCACCGGAGGAAGGATGAGGAGTGAAGGTCAAACCCGTCTCTTGCAAAGGGCAATGATTCCCCAACCGCCTGCACTGAGCGGGCAGCCATTTATAACAATAGCAATAATAATAATCTTTTGCCCACAAAACATACAGTCAATTCACTTTACAGTGTAACACACTCGACAGTATACTCCGCGAAGCGCTTTGAGACCTCCAGAAGATGTGCTGAGGCGCTGTAACGCTGTAATGATCCTTGCATTTTTGATACAGCGCCTTATCACGCTGTTGAGACACCTGAAAGCGCTTCACAGATTGTACTGTGAAGTGTAGTGACTGTCTATTTCGGAAGGGAAACACCGCGGCCAATTGCGCACAGCAGCGTCCCACAGACAGCGGTGGATTGTGTGACCAACAACAGGCAACAACAACAAGATTACATTTGTACAGCGTCTTTCTCACGTCGGGAGGAGGTCCCAAGGCGCTGGACACTGTGCAGCATTTCAGACCCGAGCTGGGGTCAGGGGGGAAGAAGGGGGGGAATGGGGGGTGACCGACGGCACGGTCGAAGAGGAGGGTCTTGAGGCGGGACTTGAAGGAGGCTGAGGAGGGGGTGAGGCGGAGTGATTGGGGGATGGAGTTCCAGAGGTTGGGGGCAGAGTGGCTGAAGGCTCCCCCGCCAACGGCGGGGCGGGTGGGTCGGGGGACGTGGAGCAGCCGGAGCGGGGGGAGCGGAGGGAACGGGCGGGTTGGTAGGGGGGTTAGGAGGCCACAGAGGTAGGGTGGGGGCGAGGCCATGGAGGGCTTTGTGACGTGTCTTGAAGGAGGGACTGCGGAGGGATGGAGTTCCAGTGGACGGGGGCGCAGGGAGGCCTTGCAGGTTTGAGTGGAAGGGATTTCCTGCTTCCAGAGAAAGGCTGGAGAGCGTTTACAGCTCGCTCGCGAGAACGAGGCAGATTCAAGAGTTCAAACGAAAATAAGACACACAGGGCAGGGCAGGGCAGGGCAGGGCAGGTAGTGAAAAAGGAAAATAATTGCATACATCTAAAGAATGTTGAGAGACAGCAAAAGAGTGAGATTAGTGAGGCGTGGGAAGACGAGCAGAAAAACAATCAGGTAAATAAATAAGGGCTCCACTCCCTGCAATTAGGAAGGAATCGCGTGGCGCCTGCAGCGCGGCGTTCAGTTTGATTCTCAGGAAGGGCGAGCGAGACCTTAGGTGGGTTGGCTTACTCCGCCCGCCGCTGCTTACCGAGCAGTAAGCCAGGAACCCGGTGGTCAGTAGCTCTCCCCTTCAGAGCAAAAATGTCATTCGGAAAAAATTCATTCGGACGCTCAATCCGCGGCCGTGGGCGCGGGGGAAGGACGCTGCTGCGCGCGATCGTTCGGCCGTGTTTCGCCCGCGAGATATACAGTCGATTCGCTTCACGGCGTATCCTGTGAGACGTCCTGAAGACACGATCGGGTGTTGCGTCGGATGCAAAGGATCGCTATTATTAAGTCTGCTTTTCCACTGCGAGAACCGACCGAGAATGTCAGCCTGGCTCAGTTGGTATCGCTCTCGTCCCTGAGTCAGAAGGTTGTGAGCTCAACCCCCCATCTTCCCCCACCAACCCCCAAGTCAGGGCAGAGCTCACGCAGTCTAAGCTGACTTTCCAGGGCAGTGCTTGGGGTGGGGGGTGGGGGGGAGCTCTGCATTGTCAGAGACGACGTCCTTAGGATGAGAGGTTAAACCTCCCTCTCTCCCCGTCTGGGACCTGTTCAGGTGGATGTTAAAGATCCCGCGGCCCAGTTGGAAAAGGGTAAGGAGTTTCACTCTCTCTCTCTCTCTCTCTCTCTCTCAGCTTCCTGGCTGACAATCCCTCAATTAAAATCGGTCACTCGTTCCACGGAAGAGGGGAGTGGCTGTGAGCAAAGCGGCTGATGTGTTCATCCACAAAATGCATAGTTACTACACTTTACAGTGTCTCTCTGGGGTCTCCTTGGAGCTGAACTGGCCCCAAGGGGACTTGTTTGGCAAGGGATTGCCCGCCCTCTGTGACGGTCTCCAGTCCCGGTTCCTGAGCCAGGAGGGGCCGCAGGGTCCCAGGGCACTCACTGCTGATGGCAGCACAGCCCGGCCTTGGCTCATCGGCAGGACCTGGATGGGGCCGACCAGTCACTGGGGGCAGGGAATCCTCCCCCTCAGCTCCTGTTAACCCGCAGCCAAAGCCCTGACTAACTGGGGAGGGTGGTCCTCGCTGGACAAGCAGCGGGAAAGCTCGGCCAGACAGGGCTCTCCATGACCAAACTGTGTGGGTTTAGCTGGTTAGACTCCAGCAGTTACCCTCAACGCACACTCTGGGCTCCCCCCACCCCCCCACCCAAGCCTTGGCTCTTGCCAACCTGCGCCTAAGACTTTCTGGAATTCAGTAACCAGGATGCATCCTTCCAAGGAGAGCGTGAGAGAGAGAGAGAGAGAGAGAGAGAGTGCGCATTCCACTCCAACAATCTGGGATTTCCATGGAAAACTCTCAGTTGGGTTTGGAGAACCTCTTAAGCAGCGGTGATGGGTTTGTGCGTGTGTCAGGCACCGGCTGAGAAAAAAAAAAGTCTTGCCCGTCCTCCCCAAGTGAAAGGCACTGAATTATCAATTATTTACAGTTCTGCCGTGTCCTTAACCCTCTTCCCCATCACCTTGAGGTACGTGTCTAACAGCCTCTTTCTCTCTTACTGAACTATTTATGAGAACATTTGCTATTAACCTTGATCCCGTTCTTTTCCGTATTCCATCTCTTTAAAACCTCTCCCTTGTTCTCCGTCACTCATCTCATCTCATCCTCCCTCCCGCCAACCCCACATCGGGGACCTTGAGCTCACACAGTCTAGTGCAGCGCTGGTGGTTGGGGGTGTGGTGAGGGATGAGCTCTGCATTGTCAGAGACGACGTCCTTCGGATGAGAGGTTAAACCTCACTCGCCCCCGTCTGGGCCCCATTCAGGTGGACGTTAACGTTCCCGGGCAAAGGGAGCTTCTCTCTCTCGGGTGTCCTGGCCAACAATCCCCCCCCCCACCCCCATCAGATAAAATCGCTGTTTGCTGGACATTACTTGGGTGCAAAGCGGCTGCTGCATTTGGTTACAGGAAATAATAATAATAATAATCCTGGCATTTGACACAGCGCCTCATCACGTCTCCGAGACGTCTCAAAGAGCTTCACAGGATACACTGCAAAGTGCAGTGACTGTATGTTTTGGAGGGAATATTATCCCCTGGAGAGTGATCCGCCGATCAACTGACAACCGGGTTCTACTTAAAGCTACAGAGGTGTGCGTGCGCGGAGTAAGGAAACTTGCCCAACCTTTCGTCCCGCCTGGGAATCGAACCCGGATCCTGTCCCTTGCGAGGCGAGTGCTCCAACCGCTGAGCTACAGGACTCCGCTTGGCATAGTTGCCGCGGGATCCTTGAGGTCCAACTGAACAGACAAATGGTTTAGACGTCTCGTCCAACGGACGGCATCTCCAACAACGCCACAGCCTCTAACCAGCGCTAGGTCAGTGCTTCCGGGTCCCCAGGTGGGGGCTATATTGTACACTGTGTATTGTAGGTGAACACCGTACCTCACACTGTTAAAACATCAGAGGAGATGCAGGGACGGGGTTCGGGGAAGCCTGGACGCTGGAGGAGAATGCAAGTGGAGCTCGTGCAGTCGAGTGGTTAGAGCCCTCACCCTGCAAGCGAGAGGACCCGGGTTCGATTCCCGGGCAAACCTTCAGGCAAATTTCCTTACTCCACGCGCCGGCCTCTGCCTTCCCAGCAGTAAGCAGGAACCGGGTTGTTGGTGGATTGCCGGATCGTTTTTCCGGGGGTAATAATCCCTTCAAAACATAAATACATCATAATGTGGTCACTTCAATCCGCGACTGTTTGTGGGGAACGCTGATGTGCGCAATTGGCTGCCGCGGGTTCGCTCACAAAATACACAGTCAATCCATTTTACAGCGCATCCTGTGAAGCGCTCTGAGACGCGATAAGGTGCTCAGATCAAATTGCTATTTTTATTGTTGTAAATCACGCACGTTCCCGGCTTCTCTCTCTCCCCTCTCTCTCTCTCTCTCTCTCTCTCCTCTCTCTCTCTCTCCAAACTTGGCGAAATGCACACTTGCAATCGAGTTCACTTGACGTGAGAGGAGTGAACCTGGTGGTGTCTGGTGTCTGAGTCACTGCAACCGGCAAGAAAAAATAAAATACACCAACCCCCAACCCCCCCCCCACCCCCTCCCCGCTCACTCTTCTCGTCTCCCACTCGGAGCCGATAGGAACATTGTCAGACACACATTCATTACATCTCAGTAATTCAGAACTGATCTCAACAGCTGGGTCAAACCAATCACTCCGAGCAGCCCAGGTTTAAGAAAGGGAGACGCTGTATAAACACACGTGATGGTCGGAATAATAGTTATAATTCTTACATTTTAATTACAGCGCCTTTCCTGTCAGCGGCATGTGCCAAAGCCCTTCGCAGGACTTCACTGTGAAGCGCAGCGACTGTGCGTTTCGTGGGTGAAACCCGGCGCTGCGACCTCCTCGCCAACGCCAACGCCAACGGCCGCGGAGAGAGAGCCACCAATTTTTGGGTGGGGGGGGGGGGGAATTGTCGGCCAGGCCACCGGGAGAGAGAGACTCTCTTCTCTTTCCCAACAGGGTCATGGGATCTTGAACGTCCACCTGAACAGGACACGGACGGGGAGTGAGGTTTAACGTCTCGCCCGAAGGAGGGTCTTTGTATGCAAAGTTCTGAGACGTTAGGTGCGGGTTCACTGCCTCCACACTGAAATCTCTCTGTATCTGGAATGGAACGAAATGGATCTCTCACTCTCTCCCTGGAGGGATGCATCCCGCTTACCTTAATCGGAGAGAGTCTCAGGCGCGGGTTGGCAAGAGTCAAGGCTTGGAGAACCTGGAGTGTGCGTCGAGGTGTTGGGGTGGGGGCGGGGGGGGGGGGGGTCACTGCTGGAGTCTAACCAGCTAAAACCACACAGCTTGGCCATTGATAGCACTGGCTGGCAAGCTTTCCCGCTGCTAGCTGGCAAGCTGAGACTAATGCATGGCTCGTAGGATTAACAGAGAGAGAGGGAGGGAGAGAGGTGAGGAAGGGAGAGGGAGAGAGAGAGAGAGAGAGACTCTCCATTTTTTCGAGTAGTGTTTAGATCTTCAACATTCACCTGAACAGGCAGATGCGGAGCTTGGTTTAATGTCTCATCCGAAGTACACAACGTGGGGACTATATGACAGATAAGGGAGAATCTCTCTCTCTCTCTCTCCCTCTCCTGATGTCCTGGCCAACAAATAAAATCAGTCACTCATTTTGTGGGGGTTTGTGGGATGTCGCTGTGTGCAAATTGGCTGCCGGGTTCATCCATAAAACGCGCAATTTACAATAAAAACCTTTTAAAGCACCATTGGGGCATCCTCCCCACCTTAATAAAAGAGCAAGGGACATTCTTATTTAAAAGATAGATAGGTTGCAATGATGGGAGAGAGCGCTTGTGAGTGAGTGAAGGGGTTAAGTCCGCGGCTCCCGCTTGGCCGGTGCTGATTATCCATTTGCACGTTACCACAAGATGTGACAAGTGAACTGATTCCGTGTGCGAGATACACACACACACACACTCATTGCTGGACTCCATTCGTGTTTGTGCATCTGTGTGCGTCTGTCTATGTATGTCTGTGTCTGTGTGTCTGTGTGCCTGTGCGTGTGTGTGTCTGGGTGTGTGTGCGCCTGTGCGTGTGTGTGTGTGTGCCTGTGCGTGTGTGTCTGTGTGTGTCCGTGTGTGTGTGTGCCTGTGCGTGCCTGTGCGTGTGTGTCTGTGTGTGTGTGTGCCTGTGCGTGTGTGTCTGGGTGTCTGTCTGTGTGTGTGTATCTGGATGTATGTGCGTCTGTGCATATGTGTGTGTGTGTGTCTGGATGTGTGTGTGTCTGTGTGTGTGTGCGTGTGTGTGTCTGTGCACACGCACACACACAGACGCGTGTGTATCTGTCTGTGTGTGTGTCAGAATGTAATGACCAGTGTTGTGGTGGAAGGCAAAGCACAGGATGGGATGGCTGTGTGCTGTAAGCTTCACTCCCTGGTGCTGCCCTGCCTGCAGACGACATGTTGTGGAGTCCTGTCGCTCAGTGGTTAGAGCACTCGCCTCGCAACCGAGAGGACCCGGGTTCGATTCCCGGGCAAAACCCAAGGCAATTGTCCTTACTCTGCTTACCCGGCTGTTAGTCGATTGGCGGATCCCTTTCCGGGAGCAATAATCCCTTCCAAAAATAAATAGAAACTAAACAATAATAACTCGGTCGCTTTCAATCCATCCACGACTGTTTGCGGGGACGCTGCTGTGCGCAATTGGCTGCCCACAAAACACACGAAAGTCGCCACACTTCAAAATATATTCTGCGACGCGCCTTTGAGACGTGCCAACGAGGTGATAAGGCGCCGACTCAATAATTAATTGCTATTATTATTGTTATTATTGTTATTAAGGCGCCCTCACCTTCAGGGTTAAGTGATTCGAAAGCACAAAATGAACGACCGGTTTTATTTGGAGGTTTGTGGGGCGGGAACCGGGGGTAGAGAGAGAGACAGAGACAGAGAGACAGACTTTGGGGACTTTTTAGGCACAGTCCAGGTCGACCCTTCATCACAGTGCCACCCACACCCCCTCAGAAATGCTCTCCTTTTCAGAGCCAGACTTTAATCCACAGCCACAGCTCTGGAAACAGCAGAGAAATGGGCTGTTCCCACAGTACAAAAGGAAAGGACTCGGCGATGGTGTCAGACAATGAGAACGTTCTGATCGGAGATTAGAGGAACAACACATTCTGTTCGTTGCACAGTCGGAGCTCGGCACCGACACAGCACCTCAGCAGGTCACCCAACGCAATGGGGGCTCGAACTCACGAGCTTCTGACTCGGAAAGCGAGCGAGAGAGAGGGAGAGAAAGAGAGAGAGATAGAGAGATAGAGAGAGAGAGAGAGAGCGCTACCACTGCACCGGGCTGTTCTGTCAGTGTTCGATCACAGTTCAGGGGCTCATTAAGACGGTCGGCGAGAAACGTGCGTCACAACCACTGACAATTTATTTGCTTTTGCTTCAATCACACAGACCTGGCAGCGTCTTTTTGCAAAGTCAAAATTTAATTTCCGCATTAAAATTCATATATGTCCCAGAATGTACCCCAAACACCCTGGACGAGGTCAGCAAGTCAATGTCACGTCGCTGACTAATTCTGTCCCTGGGTGAACGGAAGATTAATCGCCCAAATAGGCGCTTGCGGTGGGAGACGCAAAGCAATATTAACATTAAATCAAACCGGGGTTCGTTGTAGGATTGAGAATTTCGGGGTTAAATCCGCGTCCAATGCCAAACTTTAACTTTGCTTCGTACTCAGCCCCAGTCGGACGCAAACCTTTCTCCTAATAATAATGACGACGATGATGATAATAATAAGCGTAACCCCTCGCGTTTGATCTCACGCCTTATCATGTCGTCGAGACGTCTCAAAGCGCTTCACGATCAAAGACTTTGCTGCCAAGTGAGGTGACTGTGAATATTCGTGGGCGGCGGTTTTATTTGTGGGATCGTTGGGGCCAGGAAACCGGGAGAGAGAGAGAAAATCACTTCGCTTTTCGAATAGGGCCGCGGGATCTCTAACGTCCACCTGGACAGACCCAATAAATCAGAAAACTTTCTCCGGATGAACTCTAATCCTATAAAAGTTTAAATAATCCCATGCTTTCCAGGTCACAACGGCCCACAGGCATTAGGAGGGCACAGGCCCACATTGCCATCGGACAGTATCCACACCCCACCACCATGTAAATAAAATCAGTCACTGCCCCCTCCTGATCCCAACCCCCGGCTCGGGTCCAAATCCCTGACTGTCCAGCGCCTTGGGACGTCCTCCCGACGTGAGATGTCATTTGTTATGGCTGTTGTGCGTGGGGCCCAAGGGTGAGTTCAGTTAAAGATACAAACTGAGCGTTAGCTTTACAATAATAATCATGGCATTTGATACGGCGCCCGATCGCGTCTTCGAGGCGTCTCAAAGCGCTTTCCAGGACACGCTGTAAAGCGAATTGACTGTGTATTTTGTGGGCGAAACGCGGCAGCCGATCGCGCACAGCAGCGTCCCCACACACAGTCGTGGATTCATCGTTCACAGGTTTGATTGCATTTTTTTTTTTTGGAGGGTTTCTTACGCCCGGAAAGCGATCCGCCGATCGACGAACAACCAGGTTCCTGCTTACTGCTGATAAACAGGTGCATGTGCGGAGTAAGGAAACTTGCCGAAGGTTTCGCCCTGACCCGCCCGGGAATCGAACCCAGGTCCTCTCGCTTGCGAGGCGAGCGCTCTGACCTGAGCTTGATGTAACGGTGAGAATTTTGCAGCGTTAAATCCGCTCCTACTGAGGCCGGGTCACCGGGACTCGTTTAGAAAGCAGCTCGATGGTGTGACGGGGGACGGACGGACGGTCGGTCGGGCAGGTGTTGTGGAGGTGATGAGATCAGATGGGCCGAAGGGTCTTCTTCAGCCAAACCCATCTTGCGGGATCATCCTCTGGACGTCTAAATACAGTGAAACACTTGTACGGAACACAATTCCTCCACATACTTCAGCTGTTGAATTTCCTACAGTTGAATGTGAACAAGACTGATCGGCGCCTCAGCACCTCGGGCTCCGGCAACATCAACCTCCATGGTTGCTCACTCCAACTCACCGCCAGTCAGGAGCCTCGGTGTCTTCTTCGACCCTCAACTGTCTTTTCTCCCCCACATCCAAGCCATGACCCCGCTTTGCCTTCCCTCACCTCCGTAACATCGCCCGACTCCGCCACTACCTCACCCCTCAGGCGCTGAAACTCTTGTTCGTGCCTTCCTCACCTCCAGGCTCGACTATGCAAACGCCCTGCATGTCGGCCTTCCCAACTCCTCCCTCCACAGCTGCAGATAATCCAGAACTAACTCTGCAGCCCGTGTCCTCTCCCGCACCAAACTCCGTGACCCCCTCTCCCCCACTCTCGCCCGACTCCATTGGCTCCTTAGCCTTCAGAGGAACCAGTTCAAAACCCTGGTCCTCACCTACAATGGCCTCGCCCCACGCTACTCTGCGGCCTCCTAACCCCCTACCAACCCGCCCGCTCTCCCCGCTCAGCCGGCTCTGGCCTGCTCCACGTCCCCCGACCCACCATCGGCAGGAGAGTCTTCAGCCACTTCGCCCCCAACCTCTGAAACTCCATTCCCCAATCACTTCACTCCCTCCTTAGCCTCCTTCAAGTCCCGCCTCAAGACCCTCCTCTTCGACCATGCCATCGGCCACCCCCTTCCCCTCCACTCCCTTCTCCCCCCCTGACCCCAGCTCGGGTCTGAAAAGCTGTCACTGTCCAGCGCCTTGGGACCTCCTCCCGACGTGAAAGGCGCCATACAAATGTCATCTTGTTGTTGCTGTTGTTGGTCAGCGCACTGCAGGGAAATAACCCGGGGGTAACAACAACAGATTACACTCGTAGAGCGCCCTTCACGTCAGAAAGATGTCCCAGGGCGCTGGACAATCGGGGGTTTTGGACCCGATCTGGGCGTTGGGTTTGGGGGGGTGTGGGGGAGAAGACACCGGGGGGGGTCTCAAACAAGGGTTTTGAACTCGATTCTCTGAGGATTGGGGAGCCAGCGAACCTGGGCTCCGTGAACACGTGTGAACACGGGCCTCTGCGGACGCGGGACTGCGCGAACACCTCCTTCCCCCTCACCCGCGGCGACGCAGCTCCACAACAGCTAACGCTCCACCCATCTGCGCAAAGGGCCCTGAAGCTAACAGAAAATTTAACCCGGAGGAACGTTGGCTCAGACTCCCGACTGCTGCCGAAAATAAAACCAAGAGGGCCTCGAAATTGCCGAAGAAAAAAAAACACACACACAAACGCCCGCACTTTTATGGAGGTAATTCATTTATATATATTTTTTTAAAAAGACTTTTGTTACAAAATACGTATAAACGCACAAGAGCAGAAACGGTCGTTATAAAGTGCGTCCCAGTCGGTCAGTCCTATGCTCTACACCGCACCCGACACACAGGCACACGCAAGGAGCCCACACGCGTGTTAATAGTTCAGACAAGTGCTATACAATCGAGGGGCGAGGGAAGCTTTCCCAGGAACTAACGCACCAACCAGCCTTGTAGTGATCCTCGCGCTTCACACGCAGCGCCTTTCGCGTCAGAAGGACGCGACAGCAACCTTATGGCGTTGTTCGAACGTCTTGAAAGTGCTTCACAGAATTTGCGGGGAAGTGCAGTGACTGCTTTTTTTTTCGCAGGCAGCTCAGCTGCCCTGGCCTTGGTCCAGTGTCCCACAGTCACTCTGACCCTCGCTGTCGGCAGGAGATCGTAACATGCAATAAACCTCGCATTCGATTACAGCGCCTGATCACGTGGTTGAGAGGCCTCCGAGTGCTTCACGAAGTACTGTAAGGTGCAGTGACTGCACATTTTGCGGGCGAAACGAAACACGGCTGCCGGTTGCGCACAGCAGCGTCCCGCAAAATCTTGGGATTGAGAGACCAAATTAGTGTCCCCCTGACTCGCTCCCTCCCATCATTCAAGGTCCATTTAAAGATCTACCTCTTTGACCGTGTTTTCAGTTATCTATCCCCTCCCCCCGCCCCCTTGACCCCCACATCGGAGGCTGACCCAGGCCCACTGAGTGCCTTTGAGATGTCCTGGCGACATGAAAGGCTTTGCGAAATCGTGGATTGTATTCTAGATCCTTATCCCATTTTGTAAACACCGTCCTCGGCTGGCTAATGGGGAGAAGAGATCCCCGTCCCTCTCTCTCACCACCCCCCCCGCCCACCAACCCCCTTTCCCTACTTACTCCAAACCAAGCATCAACACACAGAGGTTGCAGATCAACCTCTAGTCCCCTCTCCTGGAAGAGACACATTCAATGTAATAATCGGTTGAGAAGGTGTCGGGGGGTAGGGAGAGAGGGCAGAGATGAGAGTGAGTGTGTTGGGGGGGGGGGGGGGTGAAAGATAATAATAAAACTCCTTGCATTTGACATAGCACCTTCAAGACATCTCAGTGATTCGCACAATATACTGTGAAGCGCAGTGACTGTGTATTCCGTGGGCCAAACGCAGTAGCCATTTGCGCACGGCAGCGTCCCCACAAACAGCCGTGGATGGAGAGACCGATTTATTAGTTTTTTATTTATTTATTTTTTGAGGGATTATTACCCCCGGAAAAGCCATCCGCCAACCGACTAACAACCGGTTCCTACTTACTGCCGGGTACACGGTGGGGGGGTGTGCACTGCTCGAGTGCAGTTTGTAATTGGCGTTGAGGTATGGGTCAGCCAAATGCTGCCAATGTGAGCAAAATGGGGGAGAAAACACCACAGAGCGAAGCGGCTGTTCATCACAGTGAGAAGTATCTGCAAAGAACCCACCAACGGGTGTCAGTGTTACCCTGAAGGGGAGCCAGGGGTGGAGGGGAGTGAGATACACACCGACATTGCACACATACTATCCACACACACACCAAGCTCCTATTCCCTCTCTAGGATGGGGCAAGACAGGGAGACGAGAGTTACGGAGAGGTCGCTGGGGCGGGGGGGCGGGGGTTGGGGGGGGAGATGGCAGTTTCAGCTTAAACACGTGAGTCATTCAGAGATCAGAACATCGAGAGAGAGAGAGAGAGAGAGAATGATTCCAGAGCTTTTAGCATCACCGAAATGACAAGCTTTCAGAGGCGAAGAGGACAGACAGGGGGTTAGAGAGGACACCGGGAGGGAGGGAGGGAGGGAGGGAGTGAGGGAGGAGCTCAGGCCGTGCACAGCGCTGTTCTGAGCAGCAATTGGAACTAATACCAACAACAATTTGCATTTAACTCATGCCCCTCACGCTGGGCAGCTTCCCAGAGCGCTCAACAGAGCACGACGCTGAGCCAGGGAGGGGGGGGTAGCTGTAGGCACGGTCTTCTAAGAGGAAGGTCTTCAAGCGCAACCTGAAGGAGGGGGCAGGAGGAGGCCATTCGGTCCATCCTGCCTGTACCGGCTCTTAGAAAGAGCGATCCAACTAATCCCACACCCTGACTCTTACCCCCAACTAGTCCCACTCCCCCGCTCTTACCCCAACTATTCCCACTCCCCCGCTCTTACCCCAACTAGTCCCACTCCCCCGCTCTTACCCCAACTATTCCCACTCCCCCGCTCTTACCCCAACTATTCCTACTCCCCCGCTCTTACCCCAACTAGTCCCACTCCCCCCCGCTCTTACCCCACAGCCCTGCACATTTTTCCATTTCAAGCACCTCTCCAATTCCCTTTTGAAAGCTATTATTGAATCTGCTTCCACCAGCCTTTCAGTCAACGCGTTCCAGACCCTAACAACTCTCTGCGTAGAGGAATTCTCCCTCGTCCCCCACACTGGCTCTTCTGCCAATTATCTTGAATCCGTGGCCTCTGGTGACCGACCCCACCCGTCAGTGGAAACGGTTTCTGCTTATTTACCCTCTCAAAAACCCCTAACGATGGTGAACACAACCTCCTCACAACCTTCGCCAAAGCAGACTCCAGCCACAGCCCAAAGCTGTGAAAGATGTAACAGCCGAGACAGCGTTAAAAGAATAATAATTACTGTGCTTTAACGCAGTACCTTCTCCCAGCTCCTTAGACAGCGGTGCGTGTATTGCCTGCCCCGTTTGCCTAAAAAACACATTTGCTGCACTTTACAGTGTTTCCTGTGAGACATAATGACATGAAAGGGGGGGGGGAGTTGGGGGGGGGGGGATGTCAAACCAACACAGTGGCCAACGTGTGCACATCAACCCACCCCCCCAGCCCCCCAACAGCAAATCTAAACTAGGAACAACTTGCGCATATACAGCACCCTCAGATAGCGCCTCAGAGCCTTTATAATAACCCTTGCGTTTGGTATAGCGCCTCCAAGGAGCTCTCACAGTGCTTCGCAGAAATTACTGTGGAGTGGAGTGGCTGTGTCCTACGTAGGCAAACTCGGCAGCACAATTTGCGCACAGCAAAGTCCCGCCAACAGCCGCGGAGTGAATGACCAATCTTACTTGGGGGAATTGTTGGCCAAGACACCGGGACAGAGAGAGAGAGAGAGAGAGAGAAACTCTCTGTTCGAACAGCACCGTGGGATTTTTAACATCAACCTGAACAGGGCGCAGACGGGGAGTGAGGTTTAATGTCTCACCCGAAGGACAGCGTCTCCCGACAATGCAGAGCTCCCCCCACCCCCAGCGCTGCACTGGAGTGTCAGCTTAGACCATGTGAGTTCAAGTCCTGATGTGGGGGCTCGAACCCACATCCTTCTGGCTCCTTTAGGCGAGAGCGTTACTGGCTGTTGCAGCGCCCGGAGGTCATACAGTACGGAGCAAACCTTAAATAATTCTCATCTTTTTTCCGCACGACAGGACAGGAATGTTTTATGTGACAGCTGGCGGCTCACATCAGGAACCGAGGAATCGATGGATCCTGTGATCCGAATAATAATATTCCTCGCATTTGATCACGTCGAGACATTTCGAAGGGCTTCGCAGGATATACTGTGAAGTGTAGAGACAACATGTGGCACCAGAAACTTGTCCCGCCTTTCACAAGGAGCAAAGAAATCAGATACAAATTACCCAGGAAAACTCCAAAGGTAACATCCCACAGCTACGACAACTTGCATTTATGTAGAGCCCCTCACACAGGGCAGGGTCCCGGAGTAGCTATTTTACGTTAAAAGCCCTCCTTTTCGACCGTGCCTTCGGTCACCCTCCTACCCCTACCCTCCACCCCTCCTGATCCCAACCACCAGCTCGGGTGTGGATGCCCTGACTGTCCAGCGCCTTTCGGATGCCCTCCCGAGGTCAAAGGCCCCGTGTAAATGTAATTTACTGTTGTTAAAAGAAAATTCCATGTTTAGCTTCTAAAATACTCCAACCAAAGCAGGAGGGGAAAGAAAAGCAGAATGCAACACTCCACCACCGACCGACCGACCGACACAGTAGCGCCAGTGTTAATAATCACTGCAACAAACTCACATCCATACAAACAAATCCCTCCATTTTTTAATTTAAAAATCCGTGGGTTTAGAAGGTGGATGAGGGATGATCCAATTGAGGTGTTTAAAACGATAAAGGGAATCGACGGTAGCTACGGAGAGACTGTTTCCTCTGGTGGGTGGGGGGAAATCCAGAACAGGGAGGGGGGGCATCATCTTAAAATCAGAGCCAGGGGGCCATTTAGGAGTGAAATTAGGAAGTATCTTTTCACCCAAAGGCCGGTGGAAATCTGGAACTCTCTCCCCCAAAAGGCTGTGGATTATGGCTGCATCCATTCACATCTCCAAGACTGAGGTGGAGAGATAGTTGCCCGGGTCAGGCTATCAAAGAGTATGGGGCAAAGGGCAGTTAATTGGAGTTGGGGTACAAATTAGCCAGGATCTGATAGAATGGTTGGAACAGGCTTGAGGGGCTGAATGGCCTCCTTATGTTCCGCTGATCCCTCGAGCCGGGCTGCCGAGAGATCGGGGAGAAACCTTGGAAAGAGGCAGACCAAAGTGTTTTCGTTCCCGTGAAAAAAAACCTGGCTGCTCCCGACGAGCTCCTTCAAAAGATCGTTCGGACGGATGACAGAACAGGACAGATTGTTCTGCTCATTAATTCAGGCTGTTATCTCGTCAGCGAGGACTGGAACAAGGCATCAGATGATGGGTTTCTTTTTTTATTGAACAAAAACAAAAGGTTCAATAACAAGAGCTTCTGTCTCAGGAACGAGAGCCAGTCTTTCCAACACACACACGCGCGCACACACACACCAGTTTCAGTCAGAGAAGTCAGCAACCGCATATCAGTTCTGTAGCACGCGCTTGATTCAGTGCCTTATCACGTCGTCCAGACATCTCAAAGCCCTTCACAGCGTCTTACTTTAAAGTCTATCGAGAGAGCCATCCGCACGGCAGCATTTGGAAGCACAGTACATTATCTAAATCACATCACACCAACAGCACTGCAATAAATCCTCTTAATATACTGCCTGAAACTAACACCCACTCCAGAGCAGTACCGAAGACGAGACTGAGTTTCTCGCTGAAGCCTGGATTCTTGGCGAGGTGAGGGCTAGTGTTGAGATGTTATCTCGCTGCCCCCCCCGCCCCCGCCCTGCCCCCGCCACCCCCTCCCCTCCCTGCCCCCAGCTGGGGTGTCTGGCCCCCAGAGGGGAGCACTTAGAGATGTCCTCCCGACGAGAGAGAGAGAGCGGCCACCGTGGGAATATAAATTGTGTTGTTACGGCAAGGCTGGCAGGACGCCCAGAGTCTCTACACGTCCGCAGTCAATTCGCAAAGTACACAGTCAGCTCACTTCACAGTATATTCTGTGAAGCGCCTTGAGACGTCTCGACAAGGTGACAAGATGCTACGTCAATTGCAAGGGTTAATATTACTATCACAATTCTCCCTGAACGTATGAAGTTCACGGATATGTAACTAACAGCAGTTATCCGCCCAGAGTGTGAAACCTCCTCCCCCGCCGCCCCCACCCGACACCACCCCGCGTCATGCTCACACCCAGAGGCATATCAGTGAATAAACGCTCAACTGTGGGAGCTTCAGTTAATCGGAAATGCTACAAATGCTCTCTTGAAGTAACTGGTGCCTGTTAACAGTAAAACAAGCGGAGTTGACAAGCGAGGAGGAGGGGGGGGGGGGGGGGAGACAGCAATGAGCTTTAGTTGAGCTCCAGTTGCTTATATATCGAGGCGTCTCAAAGCGCTTCACAGGATTTGACTGTCAGGTGTAGTGCAGGCAAATGAGTTACATGTCAAAATTCCTTACACCCCCCACCACCCCACAAAAAAAAATTCCCACAAACTGAAGCTAGCTGTGAATGGAAGGAAAGAACGAGATCCCAGGGATAGACCACTGCCCCCCTCCGCCACCCTCCCCGGCTCGACCCCGTGCTCCGCCATTGTTAAGCATCTCCGAGACTCTGCCACCGCCCACCCCCAGTGAAGGGCGCTGTGTAAATGCAAGCTGTTGTGGTTGTTTCATCACAGAAAGCTCTGTATGTAGAGTTGCGGCTGGTTAGCGGAGGCCACGGACTAGTTAGAAGAGATGCAGAGAGAGAGAGAGAGAGAGAGAGAGAGAGAGGGGAAGCGAGAGGGAGAATTAAAGAAGAGATACACGAACCAAACCAAGACCTTCAGGAAAGAAACAAGCTACAGGACATCCTGCAAAGTGTTGCGCTGGTGCGTTTTGTGAGTTTGACCCTTTGTGCCCCAGCCAGCAGCGTCGTGTGCTTTGAGACGTCCTCCCGCCGTGAGAGGCCGCCGTGAGCTGCGCAGTGTAAATCGTTTCGCAGCGACGCCAATCAATTTAGTGACCTTTAAAAACCTTTCACCGACAAGCAAAAGGGACAGCTTCAGAGCTTCCCCGGCTGAAAGGACGGACAGCGACGTCCGAAGCCGGAAGAAAAATGCTTAATAAAAGTTACAACCACATTTTGAGTGTCCCAGAGAAGTCCTGCGGTGTATCCCTCTCCCTCGTAACAGACTCCCCCACCCCCACCCCCCCGCCCAGCTGATCCGACTATTCACATCTTGAAAGGAACTGGGATGTTTTTTAAGTCTTAAAACAATCCTGTAAAAAATATATTATCTACAATAAATTCTTTAGCGCCCACGACCTGTGTTCCCTCCCTCTGGCACCGCAAGCCCCCGCCTACGTGACTGACAACACCTCCGCGCTCTCCAGGTCACAGCACCGGCTCCACCATACAGCGTTGGCTACAGAACGAGCTGTCAGACTGACCCCCCCCATCCCACAAGCAGCACACCCGGCCCCCAGACCCCTATGAAGTATTAGCAGAAAAACAAACTAGGTTTTGTACGCAAACCCCACCCCCCACCGCCACCCACCACCACTGATTGTTGGCGACAGTCCGAGGGACACAGCCCGCCCACCCGCCCCTCACTACCGGCCGGCCTTGGCATCGCCTATGGCCCCCCACACGTCGAAGACGAACTCGTCGGGGAAGGCAAAGTCTCCGAGCTCCTCGTCCAGAGCCTGGGCAAACTCGTCCGGGTTCAGCTTGTCCTTACCCAGGTCCACCATGGTGGCCGCTGTGGAGACACAAGAGAGAACGGGACCGCAGTGAGTCTCGGGACCGTACACGGTGACTCGGAATAAGAAACTCAGTAATAATAATAATAATAATAATCCTTGCATTTGATATAGCGCTTTTCACGTCGGGAGGACGTCCCAAAGCGCTTCACAGAACACACTGTAAAGTGAATTGACTGTATATTTGTGGGCGAACGCGGCAGCCAATTGCGCACAGCAATGTCCCACAAACAGTCGTAGATTGAAAATGACTAATTTTATTATTGTTTTTGGTTTTGGAGGGATTATTATTAGGCTCTGTGTGGAGTAAGGAAACTTGCCCAAGGTTTGGCCCTGTGCCATAATAATTATCCCACTTGATATAGAGCCTTATCACATCTTCGAGACATCTCAAAGCGCTTCCGATTGCCCCCCGCAGCGTCAGACAAAGAGCCGTGGATCAAATGACCAAATTGTTAACATTTTAGTTATTTTTTGAAGGAATTTATTACCGCCCCCGCCCCCCCCCCCCCCCAGAAAGTATCAATACTGTTATATTTGGCGCCTTGGGACGTCCACCTGACGCGAAAGGTGCTGCACAAATGGAATTTGTTGTCGTTGTTGATGCAGCGCCTTTCGAGTCAGGTCATCCCAAAGCGCTTCACAGGATATACAGGTGACCGTATGTGTTTGGGTGGGCGTCTCGCGAACAGCCGTGGAGTGAGGGGCACAGTTTATTTGGGGGATTTGTTGGCCAGGACGTCGGGGGGGCGAAGAGAGAGAGAGAGAGAAAAACTCCCCTCAGGATATTCGTCGTATTTCCCCCCGCTTCTCTGACTGGATTCAAAACACGAGGGAGAGGGGATGAGGAAGGGTGAGGGTTCGTATAGAGTATAAACACCGCCTCAGAACAGTTCGCCAAAATGCTTTGTTTCCGTTTTCTTTGGTCAGCCGACACAAATGTGGAAACCCATCGCCACGTTTAAAAGAGTCTCCAAACCCAACTGAGATTTCCCTACATCCCACCTTCACCTGGAAATCCCAGAGACAGGGATCACTGCCTGGCCAGCTTTCCCGCTGCTTGTCCAGCTAGGACCACCCTCCCCGTTAGTTAGTTAGTTGGTTGGTTGGGTAGTTAGGGCTTTGGCTGCGGGGTTAACAGGAGTTGAGGGGGAGGATTCCCTGCCCCCAGTGACTGGTCGGCCCTTCCAGGTCCTGCCGATGAGACAAGGCCGGGCTGTGCTGTCGTCGGCAGTGAGTGCCCTGGAACACTGCGGCCCCTCCTGGCTCAGGAACCGGGTCTGGAGACCGCCTGGCTCCATTCCGACAATCCATTGCCAGTTCAGCTCCAAGGAGACCCTGGCTGACCTCCCCGCCTCGCACTCCCTTAGCTGTGATCAAATCACAGGTTACGGCAGCGAGTGCCACCCGCGGTTCCACACCACAGCGTGAAGCCAACAAACCGAACTGAACACAGCACAAAACTGCAGGCGGCAGCGGTCTGACTCCAAGTCTGACCAAAGCGACGCTCAAGACAGAAATAATTTAATGTGAACACGTTGGCTCTGAGAGCGAGAGGGAAAGCGTGAAGCAGGCAGCACGAGCCCAGGGAATTAAGACGTCTAAACTTTTCTTAAAAAACACATTGCAGATCAGAGTGAGGAATCTGGAGCACAGCTCAAACAACCCCCTCTGATTTTCCTCAACAGGAAATTCAGTCTTCGCTGTGTTCAGGAAACCTCGTGAGCGGCTTCCTGGCTGGCGAATGAACTTGTGTCATTAAGTGCCACGGACGGGCGCCAAAATCAAACAAGTCAACCAGTTCCATTTCCGCGCAACCTTGAAGGAATCGGCGAGCGGTTAACCCTTGCCATCGGTTTCACCGTCCGACAGGCGACGCAGAAATCCTTCACAACCCTGACCTTTGTGGTGGGCCGGCAAAATAAATTCTCCTGAACATTTCTTGATTTATGGCATAAATTGCCCTGCACCAGTACGAATGTTCATGGGGGATTGGGGGGGAGGGTGGTGCGTGGGTACTTCCAGCACGAGGTCCAAAGGTTGGCAAACACTGACCTAAACTGTGCCAGGCCAGCACTTAAACGTCACAGGTGGCACCAATAGTCTGGACTTCACAGATGTTGCTGCATAACTGTTTACTCTGAAAGCACGCAAAGCATCTGCTTTTATGATTGGGGTTGTGAGAATTTGCTATGCTAAGCTTTCAATCAAGAAGCAGACAGACATGATGTTATCAACAATAATCCTTGCCATTTGATCCAGCGCCTCATCATGTCTTCGAGACATATTAAAGCACTTTCCAGGATATACATATTACAGCAACTCTGTATTTTGTGGGCAGCCATTTGCGCACAGTAGAGTACCACAAACAGTTGTGGATTGAGTGACCAAATTATTATTTTTCTGAAGGGATTATGTCTAAATCACTGGTGAGACCACACTTAAGATACTATGTACAGTTCTCGTCGCCGCAGTACAAAAAAGATATTGGAGAAATCGAGAAGATACAGAGGAGGGCAACCAAAATGATTGAGGGAACGGAGAGACTGGGCTATGAGGAGTGACTGAGTTAATCGGGCACGTTCACGCTGGAAAAGAGAAGATTGAGAGGCGACAGGATCGCTGTCTTTAAGATTCTAAATGGGCAAAACAATCTAGATCATGACCGGCTGTTTCAACTAGTCCAGAATAGTAGAACCAGAGGACACGGCCTGCGATTGAAGGGGTTAAATTCAGAACAAATCTACACAAACACTTATTTCAGTGAGTGAATAGTGAACCTGTGGAACAGGCTCCCCGGGGAGACGGATGAAGCAGGAAATGTTGGTTCTGTCAATCACAGATTAGATAGTTTTCTTTTTGGAAATAACATTGTGGGATACAGTACATAAGTGGTTTAGGACATATGTCCATGCGACCGTCGGGAAGACGGAAGGTGAACTAGATGGACCTTGGTCTTTTATTCGTCTAGCATTTCATATGTTATTATCATCCCCGGAAAGCAATAACAACCAGGTTCCTACTTATTGCTGGGTAAACAAGAGACGTGTGGAGCAAGGAAACTTGCCTACAGTTTCGCCGCTCGGGAATCAAACCCGGGTCTTCTCGCTTGTGAGCCGAGTGGTCTAACCACTGTGCTATAGGCCTCCACAATTTGACTGCAGTGCAGAATGATTGTGTGCATTTTGTGGGAGATTGCACCAACTCTTGACATATTTCCCAATGTGACTTCACAATTGAAGATAAAAGGGTGAAAAACAATTTGCTTAGACCTGAGAGGAAGCAAAGCCAAAGTGGAAACAACGTGCACCAGACAAATACACTGATAGACGAGAGAGTATGAGTGAGAGAGGGGTCTATGAATGGTGGGCTTGTCATTACCCTCAACGTAAGGACAATGCGGGGACTCAATAAACTGCAATTGAGACTGGAGCGATATAGTATAGGCAGAGCAGAGGTCTTTGGGGCTATAACAACAATAATAATAAAGTGTAGTGACTGTGTGTAGCTTGTGGACGAAACGCACCAACCAATTGCGCACAGCAGCGTCCCACAAACAGTCGCCAATTGAGTGACCAAATTTTTTATTTTTATTCAACGGATTATTACCCCCCGGAAAGCGATCGACTTAACAACTGGGTCTCTGTGTACTGCTCGGTAGGCAGAGGCGTGTGTGGAGTAGGGAAAGCTGCCTACGTACGGTTTCGCTGTGACACCCCCGAGAATCAAAACCCGAAACAAGAACTCTCACTTGCGAGGCGAGGGTGCTAACCACTAAGCTACAGGACTCCTTGAATCTGAGTTGGAGTCCTCTTTGGTTTGCGAGCTTTTGCCAAGTGAATAATCCTTTGGCAACGAGCAGCGAAGCCTCCGAGTGCACTGGAGACAACAGGCGCACTAAAACAAACAGCATGGGAATGCTACAGGAGACCAGCCAAGCCTCCCACACTCTTCAGCTCTGGTGCTCCTCACTCGATGTGCTCGGCCAGTCACGTCTCCATCCAGGCCTTTATTTTCCAGCCCTGCTGAATATCCCTTCCAACCCAGAACCAGCCTTTCCAAGGCAGCAAAAAAAAACAAGAGATTCGGGGTTACAAAGGGCAATTTCAGGGTTGACCACAAAGTAGTATTTCTTTATCCCAGAGGATTGCACTGAAATACGTAAAGCGAACAACAACCACTTAGTCTCCGCGCTTGCTGATGCCCTCCACCTTGTCGAGTCCTGCAGCATCGTGGTTAGCGTGCAGGCAAGAGGAGCCGGGTTCGATTCCTGGCCAGGGCGAGACCTTAGGCAAGTTTCCTTACTCCACCCACACACACACACACACTCACGCCTCTGTTTACCCAGTAGTAAGTAGGAACAAAAACAACTTGCATTTACACAGTGCCCCAGAGTGCTTGACAGTGGAGCACGACACCGAGTCCAGGGGGGGTACTGTAGACACAGTCGAAGAGGAAGACGGGGAAGGCGGAGGGATAGAAGGCGAGAGTTTCGGGGCTGAAAGCGCGGGCGAATGATGGCGCAATGGAGGGCATGGGGGACAAGCAGGAGGCTGGAGCCAGTCGAGTGGAGGCAGCGGGTTGTGGGTCGAGGGGTAAGCAGGTCGGAGAGGTGGGGAGGGGTCAGGGCGCGGAGGGATTTGAAGTTGAGTGGGAGGATTGTGAAATCGAGGTGGTCACAGGCTAGTTTAAAAAAAAAGCAGCTTCTCTCACCCAGGTCCGTGTCCCTGATGCCCATGTAGCTCTCGAGCAGGTCATCCACCTTCTTGATGGCATTCTCTTCAAACACCGAGGGCTGGGAAGAGAACAGGAGACTCCGGTCAGAGCAGTTATGTAATCAGAGGAGGTTACAGGGCACACACATACTCACGCATACATACACACGCGGGGGAGCTCGACGGTGTATCCGCTGGGCAAAGCTTCCAGGATGATGGGGTGTCTGCCTAATAATAATAATAACAATAATCCTGGCAGTTGATACAGCGCCTTATCACGTCTTCGAGACGTCTCAAAGCGCTTCACAGCGCCTTTCGTGCGGGGCAGCGCCTCAAGAGCTCTTAACTCATGTTAAATTAAAGCAAA
Source organism: Callorhinchus milii (assembly GCF_018977255.1). Classification (NCBI taxonomy): domain Eukaryota; kingdom Metazoa; phylum Chordata; class Chondrichthyes; order Chimaeriformes; family Callorhinchidae; genus Callorhinchus; species Callorhinchus milii. The sequence goes on from NW_024704770.1 coordinate 909,404, forward strand.
GTATCTTCATTAACCCTTACGTTTGCAACGTCGTGGTTTTTCACGTCAGGACAAACGTCCCAAAGTGCTTCGCAGGATTCACTGGGAAATGCGGCGACTGAGTATTTTGGGAGCCACACGCAGCAGCCAATTTGCGCACAAACATGTCCCACAAACAGCCACGGGGTGAGTGAGTGACTGATATTTGTGTGTGTGTGTGCGTGTGTGTTGGCCAGGACACCGGCAGACAGAAACTCCCTTCTCTTTCCCAATAGCGCTGCAGGATCTTTATCATCCACCTGAACAGGCAGACAGAGAGCTCAGGTTAATGTTATTATTATCATATAAAGTCTCATCTGAAGGACGACACGACATTAAGAGTCTCATCTTAAATGACACGAGACCTGACATGGGGCTTCAAACCCACACCCTTACGCAGGACACGGATTGAGAACAGAGCTGTGCACAAACTGGCTGCCAGGTTCTCCCGCAGAATACAGTCCCTACGCTTTGTGTTAAAAGTCCCGTGAAGCACTTTTTGAGACTTCCTCTTGAAGTGAAGGGAGTTGCATGAAATGCAAGGAATATCATCACAGAATCCTACAGTACAGAAGGCGCCCCCATTTGGCCCATCGTGCCCATGCCGGCTCTTTGAAAGAGCTACCAACTAGTCTCGCTCCCCAGCTCTTGCCGCATAGCCTTGCAGTTCTTTTCTCTTTTCAAGTAAATATCCAGTTCCCTTTTGAAACCTATTATTGAATCTGCTTCCACCTCCCTTTTAGGCAGCGCATTCCAGACTTTCAACAACTCCGCTGTGTAATAAAAAAGGCTCCTCATCTCCTCTCTGGTTCTTTTGCCAACTGTCGTAAATCTGTGTCCGCCGGTTACCGACTCACCCGCCCGCCAGAGGAAACAGTTCCTCCCTATCAACTCTTATCAAAACTCCTCGTAATTTCGAAATAAAAATGAAAAAAAATAACAATTCAACTTTCCCTTTTGTTTCCGCTGGATATTGCTTAACGTTACCCAAAGGAATGAAAAAGACTGTCAGTGCGAACCAAAATAGCCCAGGGTTTGCAAACAAGTGTGACCTCTCTGTGGGTGGGCCGGGGGGAGAGAGGGGTTGGAAAACCAGGGAAAAGAGAATTACATTAATTTCCTGGACCAGAGAGGGCTTCTTGGAACCGCACAACGTATTCCCAGAATTGCACATGGATCGGGCCACCTGCGCAGCGATTAGATAATGGGAAGACAATCTCCACGTTTGTTCGTCCTTTCTCAGTCATTCCAGATTCATAAGAGTTTATAGCACAGAAGGCCACCTCGTCTGTGCTGGAGCTCTCAACAACAACACCAACAACAAAAATGACATTTGCGGAGCGCCTTTCACTTCGGGAGGACGTCCCAAGGCGCTCTCTCCTCTAACGCACAATCCACCCGTGGAGTCCTGTAGTGTAGTGGTCAGAGAACTCGCTTCACAGGCGAGAGGACTCGGGTTCGATTCCCGGGCTGGGCAAAGCTTTAGGCGAGTTTCCTTACTCCAAAAGTCTCTGTTTACCTAGCAGGAGGTAGGTTATTAATCGGTTGGCGGATCGCTTTCCAGGGGTAATAATCCCTTAAAAAATAATTAAATTTGGTCCCTCAATCCATGACTGTTTGTGGGACTTTGCTGTGGGCAATGGCTTCCCACAAAGTAAACAGTCAATTTAATTTACAATATATTCTGTGAAGCGCTTTGAGATGCCTTAGCGATGTGATAATGCGCTATACCAACTGCAAGGATTATTATTATTACTGAAGCTCTCTAATAAACAATCGACACTGGAGCTCTCTCCTCTATTCCTCGATCCCCACAGGAGCTCTCTATTCTAACCTTTAAATCCCTCTGCGGTCTTGGCTCACCCTATCTATGCGATGTCCTCAAACCTTGCCAACCTGCCCCCTCCCTCCGCCCGGCGGTCTCCAGTCTGCTTCATGTCCCCTGTCCCACCTTGACGGTGAAGCTTTCAGCGTATCTGCCCACACTCTATGGAACTCCATCCCAGAGTCCCTTCAACTCACCCCCTCGCTCACCTCCTTCAGGTCTGCCTCAAGGATTCCTCTCTAACTGCACTGTCAGCCGTCTTCCACCCGACCCATCCTACCTCATTCTCAACTCCGGTGCAAACCCTGGACTGTTCAATGCTTTGGGACATCCTCCCGATGTGAAAGACGCTGTGTAAATGTAAATCTGTATTAAATTCTACTGGAGCTCTCTACTCTAACCCTCAATCCCCATTGCAGCTCTCTACTCAATCCCCATTGGAGTTCTCTACTCTAACCCTCAATCCCATTTGCAGCTCTCTACTCTAACCCTCAATCCCCATTGCAGCTCTCTACTCTAACCCTGTTCCCCTGTTCTTTGCTGGTGCTCCCCCACTGGAACAATCTGCTTTATTCCCATTGTGTTGGTAGAATCATAGAATTTTACAGCACCAAAGGAGGCCATTTAGCCCTTCGTGCCTGTGCCAGCTTTTTTGGAAAGAGCTGCCAACTAGTCCCACTCCCCCCGCTCGTACCCCAAAGCCCGGCAAATGTTTCCTTTTTAAGTAGCTATCCAATTCCCGTTTGAAAGCTATTATCAAATCTGCTTCCACTACCCTTTCAGGCAGTGTGTTCCAGGCCGTAACAAATTCTCCTCACCTCCCCTCCGGCTCTTTTGCCAATTTTCTTAAATCTGTGTCCTCTGGTTTCCCGACCCTCCCGCCAGAGGAAAGTTTGTCCCTATTTACTCTATCGAAACCCCTCATAATATTGAGCAGCTTCTGGCAATGCTGTTTTAGCTGGTGTAGCTCCAGCGGTTACCCAACACACACTCTGGGGTCCCCAAGTCTTGGTTCTTACCAACATACGCCGAATACTCTCTCTGGAATTAGGTTTAGCAAGATGTGTCCCTCGGATGGGGAGACAGCGAGAGAGACACAGGGAGAGAGAGAGAGAATGCACATTCCATTTCCATATCTGGTACACATATGTGGAACACACGTATCAGACGCCCATCTGACCAAGAGAGAAATGCCATGCTGACTCCCCCCTAGTGGAACAAATAAAATGATAATTTGGTCACTCAATCCACGACTGTTTGTGGGACACTGCTGCGCACAATTGTCACTACGCTTCACAGTACATCCTGTGAAGCGCTTTGAGACATCTCAGCGACGTGATGAGGCGCTGTATCAAACGCAAGGACTATTATCATTAGTAGTAGTAGTATTATGATCTGACCTAATCCTATTGTGTTTGCACTGGTGCTCGCTCTCCCGCCCGCACGTCGCAGTATTGTCTCCGGGCGTTTAAAGCACGAGTTGGATCACCCTGACCAGTAACCCGACAGTAGGAATCCTGCTCCGCTGAGGTCCAGAGCTCAGCAGCCCCAGCTGCTGCTCTACGTACTGCAGAGCAGAGGGGAAATCACAGCATGTTGCTGACTAGCACCAGCCTCAACCTAGCAGGTCTCAAGACCCGGAAAGGAGCTTTGCTTTGCTTTTCTGCAGGACGTTCAAGTCATTAACGGCAACGGCTGACATAAAATTCCCAGTCGAACAGGGACTCGTTTCAGTCAGTACCCTCATTTATAAGAATAAGTCTTTGCAGCGCATAATCGCTACTTCAAAGGGCTTCACAGTATTTTGATAATAATCCTCTAATAGTAATAATCCTTGAATTTGACATCGCGCCATATCATATCACTGAGCATTCTCAAAGCGCTTCACGGGATAGACTGTAAAGTGTAGTGACCATATATTTTGTGGGCGAAACACAGCCGGCACTTGCGCTCTGCGACGTCCCACAAACAGTCGTGGATTGAGTGACCAATTTTTTTTAAAAAGGGATTATTAGCCCCAGAAAGCGATCCAACAATCGACTAACAACCGGGTTCCTACTGACTGCTGGTAAATGGACGTGGGTGGAGGAAGGAAACTTACCTCAGGTCCTCTCGCTTGTGAGGCGAGTACAGGACTCCAGTATTTGCTGTGAAGTGCAATGACTCTGCATTTGGAGACAAACGCTGCAGCCAATTTACACACAGCAAAGTCCCACAAACAGACATGAAGCGAGAAGCTGATTTTAACTGGAAGATTGTCGGCCAGACACCAGGAGAGAGGAACTCCCTTCTCTTTTCCTACAGCGCCGCGGGAGCTTTGATGTCCACCTGAGCAGGCAGACGGGAGCTCGGTCTAACATCTCATCCGAAGGACAGCGCAACTGACAATGCAACATTCCCCTCAGCGCTGCACTGGAGCATCAGCTTAGACTAAGTGATTCCAAGTCCTGACGTGGGGGCCTGAACCCTTCTGACTCAGGCGAGAGCGCTATCGACTGAGCCAGGCTGGCGCACGGCGACTGAGCCAGGCTGGCACACAGCGACTGAGCCAGGCTGGCACACACACAGCGACTGAGCCAGACTGGCACACACACAGCGACTGAGCCAGGCTGGCACACACACAGCGACTGAGCCAGACTGGCACACTGCGACTGAGCCAGACTGGCACACACACAGTGACTGAGCCAGACTGGCACACGGTGACTGAGCCGGACTGGCACACAGCGACTGAGCCAGACTGGCACACACACAGCGACTGAGCCAGGCTGGCGCACGGCGACTGAGCCAGACTGGCACACACACAGCGACTGAGCCAGGCTGGCGCACGGCGACTGAGCCAGACTGGCGCTCGACACTGAGGGGCTGAGAGAACCCGGGTCCTCCCACTCGCGAGAGCGCGCTAACCGCTAACCGGCTGCGACGGCTCTACACCCAGGATGCGGTGCTCAGGCTGAACGCTGGACTGCCTAGTGCGGCAGAGCTGGCAGGGGGGATCAACCCCCCACCCCCCACCGCTCGACCACCTACCAAGTCTTCCACAGTGGCCAGGCCTTTGGAGCGAAGTCGCAGCGTCCCTTTCCCCGTCCCCAGCTGCTCCCCGGTCCCGGACCTGCCCCCTCGGGAACGCTGGCCGATCATGTCTGAAAGAGACGAGAGCGAGAGGCGGGGGTTAGTGTGGGTGGGACCGGGCGCTCCCAGCCTCGAGCTGATTCTCTTGGGCACTGAGAATTGACCCTTAACAGCCTGTCCAGACAGTGTGTACGTACTCCACCCTAGTGCAGTCACACACTGGCACACAGCCAGCTGGAGTTACACACGCGCTCACAGCTGTAGTGACACACTCCCTCTCACTACTGGAGCTCTCAATAATAATAATAATCCTTGCATTCGATATAATAATAATAATAATCCTTGCATTCGATATAGCGCCTTATCGCGTCTTCGAGACGTCTCAGAGCGCTTCACGGAATGCAATGTAAAGTGAATCGACTGTATAGTTTGGGGGCTAAACACAGCAGCCAATTGCGCACAGCAGCGTCTGTCCCACAAAAACCATCGTTGACTGAAGTGATCCGCCAATCGACTAACAACCACGTTCCTACTAATTGCTAGGTAAACAGAGACATGTGGATTAAGGAAACCTGCCTAAGGTGTCACCCCCTCCCTGGGAATCGAACCCAGGTCCTCCCGCTTGCGAGCCAAGCGTGGTAACCATTTCCCTGCAGGGCTCCATAAAGTTACACACTCGCACTAATCAACACGAGTTGAGGATTATCAGGAAATTACAGATGAATTGAAGCCAACGACTTGTGGACGTCATAAGCGGGAGAGCAGAGAAGCCATGCTGACACGGCTGACAACTCTCCCAGCGATGCCATGCCAAGATTCAGCCTCGGATCAATCACAGCTTATTCCCTTGCCAGACACTCACCCTGTTCCTCTCTGATCCTCTCAGCTCCCAGCACTCACACTGGGATGGGACCTTAAGGTCGAAGAGGAAGGCTTCATGGGTGATGTGAAAATGTGGAAGGAGGGGACGAGGCGGAGGGATTGAGGGAGAGAGTTCCGGGGCGGAGAGGCTGAAAGCCCAGCCATCGATGGTTGGAGCGGAGGGGGCTGAGGGACAAGCAGGAGTTCGGAGCCAGCCGACCGAAGATGGTGGCGTGGGGTGGGGGGATTCAGCAGCCGGGGAGAATAAACAGAATAACCGAGGGCGCAGAATCTCTCTCTCCACCTCAGGCACTTCATGCCTGATTATAATATTAATAATAACAACAATAGTCCTTCCATTTGACACAGCGCCTTATCACGTGGTTGGGACGTCTCACGGCGCTTCACGGAATATAATGAAGTGTAGCGACTGTGGGCGAAACACACAGCAGCGTCCCACAAACAGTCGTGGATTGAGTGACCAAATTATTATGATTTTTTTGGAGGGATTATTATCCTCAGAAAGCAATCGGCCAATCGACTAACAACCGGGAACCTATTCACTGCTCGGGTAAAGCGAGACATGCGGAGGAAGAAAACTTGTCCAGCCCGGGAATCGAACCTGGGTCCTCTCGGTTGCGAGGCGAGAGCTCTAACCACGAAGCTACAGAATTCCACTGATTATGGTGTGGGGGGGGGTTGTAAAAGTCCAACACAATAACATAATACAGCACTCTCTCCCTGGCTCCACACAGCTATACTTTAGTAGGTCACTGAGCTACAGTGTTAACTCTAACTTTCCCCTCAGATACTCTGCCAAGACCAACAAGCTGACAGATTCCCTCACAAAACTCCAGCAACCCAGAGATGTTTACACGGCTTGTGCAGCTAACAGCAATGAAGAGGGACCTTTAAAGATCATCTTTTCCCGGTCCCTCAGAGATGCCCATCAGATAAAATGCCCAATAAATGTCCTTTGAAGTTGTCCAGCGCCTTGGGACGTCCTCCCGACGTGAAAGGCGCTCAATGAATGGAATCTTGTTGTTGTTGTTGTTGTTGTCCTCGCACAGTTCGGGATCGCAGGCAAGAGAGATAGAGAGAGAGAAACAGAGAGACGGAGAGAAACAGAGAGAGACGGAGAGAGAGACAGACTCACAAATGCCCCCTGTACACAGCAACAACAAGGTACGTTTACACGGCACCTTTCACGTCAGGAGGACGCCACAAGGCGCTGGACAGTGAAGGGTTTGCACCCAAGCTGGGGTTGGGGTCTGGTGGGGTCAAGGGCGGGGGTGGGGGGGTGTTGGATGACCGAAGGTACAGCTGAAGAAAGATCTTGAGACGGGCTGCGAAGGAGGAAAGCCTCCGGGATGGAGTTCCAGAGGGTGGGGGCAGAAGAACTGACCGCAGGCGGTGGAGCGGACAGGATGGGGGCCTGGGGCTGACCAACAACAGAAATATTAATAAGAGTGTCATTAACACGGGATAAAGTCTCGTAGCACTTCAGAGAGATCTGGGTTAGATTCCCTGGCGGGTCAGGACAGGGCGAAACCTTCAGGCAAGTTTCCTCACTCCACACACGCACACGCACGCCTCTGTTTACCCAGCAGTAAGTAGGAAGCCGTTTGCGACCGGTCGACTGGCAGATCATGTTTCCGGGAGTAATAAACACTTCAAACTAAAAAAAAAATTGATAACTTCAACCCCACCACTGTTTGTGCGCAATTAGCAGTCGCGTTTCGCCCGCAGAAAAAAAATACAGTCAATTCACTTTACAGTGCATCCTGTGAAGCGCTTCGAGACGTCTCGGGAGACGTGATAAGGCGCTGTATCAAATGCGAAGATTATTATTATTATTATTATTGTAATACTGCATTATTATTATTAATGCTGCAAAGTGAATTGACTGTATATTTTATGGGTGAAAGGAGTAAATGAAGACACTCAGCTGGTAATAGATGGGGCTGGAGTGTGCAGTAAAGCTCAATGGACTGAGCAGAGGAGCAAACAGGGCTCCCATGTAATTTATAGACACACACACACACACTCTCGCTCTCTCTCTCTCTCTCTCTCTCAGGCAAGCCAGGTAGATGAGATTTCCACCAGCGGCTGATCCTGCGAGCTCCACAACGGCTTTGGCTGTGCCGTGCCGGGTGATGCCAGAGCTGACAGGAAGCGCTGGCTTATTCCGATCAGTCAGGAAGCCCGGGGTTCGGCCTGGAGCCAGCGAGTGGGTTTGATGTGTGAAAGCGCCGAAAACCACATTGTAAAAACTGGGCCTGGAATTCACTGCGTAAAAGCCGCAACGTCACTGGATTTAAAGGAGACGATCGGAGCCCTGAGAGGGTGTGTTGCCAGGTCTTCCCTAACCCACCCACCCCTCGCAATTACCTTCCCACCTCCTCGTTCTTCGCTCGCCCCCCCCCCCACCAAATCGTGGAGTCCTGTAGTGTAAGCGAGAGGCCCCTGGTTTGATTCCCGGGCAGGGAGTAACCTTAGGAAAGTTTCCTTACTCCACACGTCTCTGTTTACCCAGCGGTAAGTAGGGACAGGGTTGTTAGTCGATTGGCGGATCGCTTTCGAGGAGTAATGATCCCTCAAAACGAACGTTTGAGGGACACTGCTGTGCGACAATTTGCTACCGGGTTTCACTCACAAACTGCGCAGTCGATTCACTTTACAGCATATCCCGAGAAGCGCTTTGAGACGTCCCGAGGCTGTGATAAGGCGCTGTATCAAATGCAAGGATTATTATTATTATTATTAACTCAGACCTGTTTCATCAGCAGTCAGTTTTCAGTCACGTAACATGCACGCGAGGTCACACAGCTCCCAGGAATTCTCTTCGAAGTCATTCCACCTCGCGCCTTCCCTCTCTGTTTTCGAATCCAGACACCCACCGTGGAACAAGTTCGCTGCTGGTGCCTTCGATCACCTCCCTCCCACCCCCTATCTCATCTTCCAACCTGCTCAGTACCTTGTGACGCATTGAGACATTTTCCTACGTGACTGTCCTTAAACGTGTGGGGGAGAGGGGGTGGGTGTGAAAAGAGGTAAGCGGGATATCCTCGTTACCAAGCTGAACTGGCCCCAAGGTGACATGCCCGGCAATGGATTGCCAGAACAGTGCCATCCCTCTGTGACGGTCTCCAGTCCCGGTTCCTGAGCCAGGAGGGGCCGCAGGGTCCCAGGGCACTCACTGCCGATGGCAGCACAGCCCGGCCTCGGCTCATCGGCAGGAGCCGACCAGTCACTGGGGGCAGGGAATCCTCCCCCTCAGCTCCTGTTAACCCCGCAGCCAAAGCCCTGACTGACTGGGGAGGGTGGTCCTCGCTGGACAAGCAGCGGGAAAGCTCGGCCAGACTGGGCTCTCCATGGCGAGCTATGCGTCTTTTTCTTTAAGTTCAAATGTTGCCCTTTGTGTGGGGGCAGAGAATAGAAGAAGCAGTGATGCAGACGGCTCCTCACTCTGGTCTGTGAGCCTAAGCGCTGCGAGACACTACCCCACGTGAAGGCTGCTACGTAAGGGCAAGTTGCTGTGTGTCATTTGGTTTCACCCCCCACTGCTGCAGACAAATCCAGCTCTGAACGATTGCCCTACCCTCCCTGTAGAGTCAGCACACAGCTCCCTCTACTGATGTTTGGTCAGCAGCCGGGTGTCTGGCGCATGCGGAAACCCATCGCTGTGTTTAAAGAGTCTCCAAACCCAGCTGAGAATTCCCTGCGTCCCACCTACACGTGGAAATCCCAGAGACAAGACCGTTTGAATGGAACGCGCTCTCTCTCTCTCTCTCCCTTCCCGGAGGGACGCTTCCCGATTACCTAATTCCGGTAAGTATTAGGCGCAGGTTGGCAAAACGCTTGGGTGGTGGGGGGTGTGTGTGTGGGGGGGGGGGGAGGAAGCCCAGAGTGTGTGTTGGGGGTACTAAAACCACACGCAGCTTGGCCATCGGTATCATTGTCTGGCCGAGCTTTCCCGCTGCTTGTCCAGCTAGGACCACCCTCCCCGCTAGTTAGGGCTTTGGCTTGCAGGGTTAACAGGAGCTTCTTAGTTGCAATGCATCATCTCCACGAGCCTTGCACCCCCCCCACCACCCAACACCCCCACCCCATAAAACCTCCCTAACCAACCTGCATTGGTGACTTGCCTGTTAATCAAGACAGTTTGCTGCGCCGCTCAGGGCAACCCTTGCACTGCACTGCCACCTGCTGACCATCCTACAAGGTGCCACTCACTCACTCACTCTCACTCACACTCACTCACACTCACTCCACAACCCACCCAAACTTGAATCAAAGATTGATTCGAACGTAAATGAGGTTAAGGCGGAAAACTCAATGGCCAGTCTGTGCAGCCAACGTCCCCCGACTTGCATTCACGCAGCGCCCCTCACGCTCTCCGAGCCGCGCCTCGGAGAGCTTCACGCAGGATAAGATCAGAGGGAAGGAAAGAGGGTTGTGGTTGGATGAGTAACGAGTTTCCAAAGAAAAATCAAAAAGGCAAATTATTTTCTGCGTGCGTATTAGCAGCCACTTCTGCTCAGTCTGGGCGGGGGCGACTGATTCTATTTTATCCGCCTGTCTGGCAGTTCTCCAATATATTGGGGGAAGTGGGAGGGGGAAGGAAGGGAAGGAAAAAAGACATTCCTGTCACAAACGCCTGCAATAACACACAATAATAATCCTTGCAATTGAAACAGCGCTTTATCACGTCGACGAGACGTCTCAAAGCCCTTCACGGGATTTTGCTGTGATGTGGAGAGGTTGTGTGCATTTATAGACGATACCTGGAATAACAAGAGGAATCCTTGCAATTGCTACAGCGCCTTATCACAGCTTCGAGACGTCTCAAACCGCTTCACGGAATATGCTGGAAAGTGCAGTGACTGTATATTGCGTGGGTGGTGTTCGGGAATTCAACCTCTCTGCCCCCTCCCTTTGGGACTCCATCCCAGGGTCCCACTGCTTAACCCATCCCCTCCTGTTTCAAGGTCCATCTCAAGACCTTCCTCTTCGACCGCGCTGGTTAGCAGGGGAACCCGAAGACTGTCCGGCAACTCGGGATGTCTTCTGCCCAACGTGAATGGACTAAATGAATGACAAAACAACAACAACCGAAGGCATGGTCAAAGAGGGAGGTCTTTAGACGGGACTTGAAGGAGGCAAGAGATGAGCAGCCAACAAAGAGACTCTGAAAGGGGGGGGGGGGAAAAGAGGACACTCACCGAACGCTTTCTGAGGCTCCACCAGTCGCAGAGTGAACACCCTCCCCCTCACCAGGCCCTTCAGCATCTTGGCCACCTCAAAGTGGCGGGTCGCGATTACGCTCTGCCCGTTGATGGACTCGATCAAATCTCCCACGAAGATCACGTTCATCCTGTCCACGATGCTGCCCTCTTTGATCCTCTGCCGGAACAAGGCACAGGGTTAGAGGGGGTGGGCGGGGGGGAGGCTCTGTCCTCTGGAGATCGGCCACGAAAACCTACAGCAAAGGAGCCGGTGGGGAAAGGTTCCGACGGAAATCGTTCTGACGGCCGGCCAGAGCGGTTACGGTGTGGAACAGCCAGCAAGAAGTCACATCAGTGGGGGCACGCAGGAGGTGACAACGGTTGAGGGCAGAATCTGCGTTAGCTTTCCAAAGGGAACTAGATAATAATAATAATAATAATCCTTGCATTTGGCATAGAGCCTTGTCACATTATCGAGACGTCTCAATAGTGCTTCACAGGATACACTGTAATGTGAATTGACTGCGTATTTTGCCGGCGAAACGCAACAGTGCCCCACAATCAGTCGTGGAGTGAATAACCAAACCACTATTATTATTTATTTATTTACTCATTCATTTATTTATGGGATTGTTACCCCTGGAAAGCGATCCGCAAATTGCCTAACAACTGGGTTGCTCGTTACTGGGTAAACAGAGGCGTGTGGAGTAAGGAAACTTGTCTAAGGCTTCGCCCTGACCCCGAGCGGCCCCTGGCACGGTTAATGTAAGAGGGCAGTCCCCAAAACAGTAGGGAACTCCCTAACCATCCATCACACCAGCGTGTGAAACCAATCTGTCTTTAACACCACCACCAACACCCAGTGTGTGTGCAACAGGACCCGACCAACTGCACAAGATAACTTGGGGTCGGCCAACGCCCAGGATAAGCTCATTTAACTGCCCGGCACTTACATCACAGAGTGTTACAGCCTTCCTGAAGTGAGTGGAGGGCGGGCGGGGAGATAAGAAAATGACACGATACACAGCTGTTTGTGGCACGCTGCCACGTTTCGCCCACAACATACACAGTCACTTACACTTTACAGCACACTGAGTACATACTGAGTCCCGCAGCTCAGCGGTTAGAGCACTCGCTTTGCAAGCGAGAGGCCTGGGTTTGATTCCCGGCAGAGGGCGAAACCTCGGGCAAGTTTCCTTACTCCACACACCACACACACCTGATAATAATCCCTCCCAAAAAAATAATAAATGGGTCATTTCAATCCACGGCCGTTTGTGCGGGGACGCCGCTGTGCGCAATCGGCCGCCGCGTTTCGCCCACAAATATACGGTCAATTCACTTTACAGTCTATTCTGTGAAGCGCTTTGAGACGTCGAGAAGACGTGAAGAGCGCTATAGCAAATGCAAGGATTGTTATTATATCCTGTGAAGCGCTTTGAGAGGTCAAGCACTCGCTCCGGGATCCCAACCCGCGTGAACGGCACACTGTTGGTTGTTATATGAAAGCACATTGTTGGTTGTTCTTGTCTCAACGATGTGATAAGACAGGGATCAAGTGCAAGGATTATTATCATCATCATTATTATGCACTCGTCCATTGAGAAAATTGACATTTCTCCTGTGCCTTTCGCATCGGGAGGATGTCTCGGAAGGCGTTTAAATAACCACAGCAGCCGAGGGCACAAACCTGGGCGGTTTCCGTGCTCAAAGGGAAGCTCAATGTTGGACAACAGGAGGCGTCCCATTGCGACAGTCAACTCCCGGGAAAGAGCCAAAATGCAGAGCAAAGCTCCTCACATGTCACCTTCATTAACGCGCAAATGAACCAAGCCTGAGTGAGTCAATGTACCACACCGCCCGCCACTGTCTCACAGCTCAAGGAGACAACCAATTCAAAGCCCAATAATCTCCACAAAAATACACACACAGAGCACACACACACACACACACAGAGCCCACACACACACACACACACAGAGCCCACACACACACACACAGAGCCCACATACACACAGAGCCCCCCCACACACACACACACACACACACACACACACACAGAGAGCCCACACACACACAGAGCCCCCACACACACACACAGAGCCCACACACACACACACACACACACACAGAGCCCCCCCCCCCACACACACACACACACACAGAGCCCACACACACACATAGAGCCCACACACACACAGAGCCCACACACACACACACACACACAGAGCCCCCCCCCACACAGAGAGCCCACACACACACACACACAGAGCCCACACACACACACACACATAGAGCCCACACACACACACAGAGCCCACACACACACACAGAGCCCACACACACAGAGCCACCACACACAGAGCCCCCCCCCCCCCACACACACACACCACACACCCCACACACCACACCACACACACACACACACACACACCCCCACACACACACACCACCACACCACACACCAGAACCCCCCCACACACACACACAGATCCCCCCCACACACACACACAGTGCTGGCAGTTTGAGCCCTTCAGACATTGTCCGTGACGCGACGTGAGGAGGTATAATTTCCTATGAAGTACCTTTGGATTGGGGTTAGGGGTGAGGCAAACGCAACAGCCAATTTGTGCGCAACCCTGAAGTGAGCGACCGATTTCACTTGGGGTGGATTGTTGGCCAGGACACCGGGCGAGAGAGAGAGAACCCCCCCCCCACCCCCCTCTTCTCTTTCAGAATCGCACCTCAGGATCTTTTAATGTCCACCCGAACAGGCGCGGACGGTGAGGCGGGGGAGCTCAGACTGTCGCGCCCGAAGGATGGCACCTCCAATGGTCAGAGACGGTTCAAGACATGCCGTGTGCCTGCGACTGCCAGGGTGACGGAAGGCGACCTGGTCGGACCTGGGGTCTTTCTTCGGCGAGCATCTCCTCTGCTCCTCGCGAATGGTGAGCGAGCGACTATTTCGGGAAGAAGTGGGCGAGGATTTAAGATTAGAAACCGGGAGAGCAAAAGAGGAAGCTGGGAAGGATCGTTGCTCCCGGGGGATTTTTTTTGCTGGACTGGATATCGGAGCAGTTATAACTGGGCGGCGTTCAATGGGAATGAGGACAAGTTGCATTTACGTAGCGCCCTTCAAAGCATATCAAACGTACCAAAGGATTTCACGCAACCAACTGAGCCTGAGCTGGGGGGGGAACGAGGTAGATTGGGGAGGAGAGGGGGTGGGGGGGGGGCGGGGGAGTGAGGAAGGGAGAGAAGTGACCAAATGTGCAGTTAAAAAAGTCTTAAGGTGCGTAGAGAGGGTATCAGAGGGCATAAGGAAGGAATTGGGAGCTAATAATAATCCTTGCACTTGATATGGCGCCTTTTCACGTCGAGACATCTCAAAGCGCTTCACAACGCTTTCACTTCACACTGTAAAGTGTTTATTTTTTGGGGGCGAAACCCGGCCACCAATTAAGTAAGATAAGAGTTATGGCAGATCCAGAAGGTTGTGGGATCAAACCCCCCCCCCCCCCCACGTCGGAAATTTGAACTCGCAGAGTCGAGGCCAGGCCGATTTCATCTGCCCACCCACCCACCGCCCGCCCCACCACCCATTTCATCTGGCCCACCCACGCCCTCCATCAACCGGAAATGTTATGTTTCTGGAAGGGAAACACAAATCTATTGCTTATGGGGCCCACCGTCTTTTCCCAAATAGTGCATCCGGCCCTCACCAGACAAAAGGTTGGACCCCAAACCCCCGCCCCCACCGCGGCTTCTTTGGAGGAGCAAATCAGGGCTCAATGGCTCAAACCTCAGCGCCTTGGGACGCCCTCCCGATGTGAAAGGCGCTGTACAAATGTAATCTGTTGTTGTTGTCAAATGCCCATTTTCTGTGCTGTGGATTGCTATTGTTCGATGGGGTTTTCCCCCCCCACCACCCCCCAGCCGTGTGTCTGTCAACACACGTGGAAACCCACCACCGTTGCTTAAGGGACTCCAAACGCGCATCATGATAATAATCCTTGCATTTGATATAGTGCTTTTCACATCTTCGTGACGTCTCAAAGCGCTTCACAGAATCTACTGTAAAGTCTCTAAACCCAACTGCGAATTCCATGCATCCCACCCACACATGGAAATACCAGAGATAGATTGTTGGAAGGTTAAGAGCACTCGCCTCGCAAGCGAGAGGCCTGGGTTCGATTCCCGGCACCTTGTGCAAGTCTCCTTACTCCACGCACACACACCTGATAATAATCCCTCATAAAAAAAATAATAATTTGGTCACTGAATCCACGGCTGTTTGTGGGGGCACTGATGTGCGCGATTGGCTGCCGCGTTTCACCCACAAATAAGCAGTCAATTGACTTTACAGTCTATTCTGTGAAGTGCTTTGAGACGTCGAGAAGACGTGAAAAGTGCTGTATCAAATGCAAGGATTGTTATTATGATTCGCGCCCTCTCTCTCTCCCTGGAGGGACACATCCTGCTTACCTAATTCCAGAGAGTATTAGGCGCAGGTTGGCAAGAGCCAAGGCTTGGGGGGACCCCAGAGTGTGGGTTAGGGTAACTGCTGGTGCCTTAACCAGTTAAAACCGCATCGCTTGCCATTGATATCTCCGTCTGGCAAGCTTTCCCACTGCTTGTCCACTCTACCCATTAGGGTATTTGATTTGCAGGCTTAACAGGAGCGGTGTGGGAGGATTCCCTGCCCCCAGTGACTGGTCTGCCCTTCCAGGTCCTGCTGATGAAGGGGGAAGACCAGGGAGAGGGAATCCTCCCACTCAGCTCCTGTTAACCTCACCTTATTCTCAGGATGGATTTGACTCCAAAAAGTGAGAGTTCATTCACTCAGCCCCTTCAATAAGAAAGCCACCCACCTTTATGAAGGCGTAACCTGCCCCGTTGTCGGTGATGGTCAGCCCTAAAGCGTCCTCAGACTTGTAAATCTCCACCTCCTTCCTCTGCCCTTTGATGTGAGCGAAGATGAAGTCTTCAAGCCCGATTTGTCCCCCCAATAGCTTATCCATGTCCACCTTGTGCGTGTTCAGGGTGCAGAACATGATCTGCGGGAAGGAAACAACAACAACAACGAAATTACATTTGCAGAGCGCCTTTCACGTCGAGAGGACGTCCCAAACGCTGAACAGTCAGGTGTCGGGGCCCGAGCATGAGGGAGGGGTGGGGTAGGGGTGAGGGAAGGCAGAGAGGCGGGAGGAAGACCAAAGGCAGGGTCTTGAGTCCAGGATCGAAGAGCAGGGTCTTGAGTCCGGCCTTGAAGGAGGCGAGGGAGGAAGCGAGGCGAAGGGACCGTGGGATGGAGTTCCAGAGTGTGGGGGCAGAGAGGCTGAAAGCCCGGCCACCGATCATGAGAACACACGAGCTGCAGAGTTTTGGATGATCTGCAGGTTGTGAAGGGAAGAGTTGGGAAGGCCGATGAGGAGGGACTTCCCGTAATCGAGCCTTGAGGTGACAAATGTGTGGGTGAGGGTTTGGGCAGCCTGAGGGGTGAGGCAGTGGAGGAGTCTGGCAATGTTGCGGAGGTGGTGGCAGGCAGTGCCGGTCATGGCGCGGATGTGGGGGAAGAAAGAACAGTTCAGGGTCAAACAAGACACCCAGGTTCCTGACTGAATTAGTGAGGTTGAGTGTGCAGCCGTGGAGGCTGATGCTGCCAGCGCCCGAGGTGCGGAGGGACTTGGTCTTGCTGACGTTGAGTTGGGAGAAAGTTGGCCCTCGTCCAGGATTTGATGTCGGACAGGCAGTCGGTCAGGACGCCAGTAGTCCTGGAGTTCAGGGTGGGAGGCAGAGTGGTGGAGTGGGTTCCCAGAGCAGCTGACAGCTCGCGGGGCAAAGCAACAACCGACACGTCACACGAACGACAAGCCCGGAATGCCGTCTGCGGTCAGGATGCTCACCCGACATCAGTCCAACCGAGTGGAAAAACTCAGCGTGCAAACAAGAGATGAAATCAGGGAGTGGGGGGTGTGCATTGGACAAAGCGCACACACCCTTCAGGGCAATAAAAGTGTTGATCTTCCTACTCCCTCGAGGTATTGAATCACGCGCTCACGCTGATCAACAAGGCAGAGCACCTGTGTTTTGCGCAGTTCTGCACATTTTCAACAGCAAAACATTAGCCCTTTCATAACCATTGAGTGACCATTTTTTTTCGGGGGGGGGTGGGGGTGGGGGAGAGTTAACTACTCACTGCTAAGTCAACAGTGACGCGCGGAGCGAGGAAACTCGCTTAAGGTTTCACCTCTTTATCTCTTCTCAGAGTCACTCCCCGCAGGTGTAACTCCCCCGGGCGACCCTAAAAGAGCGAGAGCGTTGGGGGCCCCCTCCCCGGAAGGCACACTGGGTGTAAATGCTGGGGAGGCTGACCAGCTAAAAACTAAACCTCCGCAACAAAAGCCGACGTGGCCGGGACCACTCGGCGGGTCAGGCAGCATCTATGGAGAGAGGAGAGGGAGTCAACGTTTCGGGTGGGGGTGGTTAGGGGGCCAGACAGTGATATCGATGGCCGAACTGCGCGGGTTTTAGCTGTTAGACTCCAGCTGTTACCCCCAACGCCCACTCTGGGACCCCCCCGCACCCTAACCCCCGCCCCCCCACTCCAAGCCTGGGCTCTTGCCAACCCGCGCCTAATACTCTCCGGAATTAAGCGAGCAGGAGACAGCCCCTCGGAGGACCAGATGGTGCGTTCTGTTCCAGGGACAGGAATTTCCACGCGAGGGGTGGGATACACGGAGCTCGGTTGTCGTGGCGCTGTTGCTCGGGGTGGGGGTGGGGGGAGTGGGGGGGAGGGGGGAGGTGTGGGTGGGGAGAGGGGGAGACACAATCACCATCGTTGTCACCGCTCCACAAAGTGGCTCAGTGCCCCGTCCCTCAATTTCCCGTCTACCCCCTTTTTTCCCCCCAAATTCCTTGCCCCTACATTCCCTCCTCCATCTCCCTCCCCATCACCCCCCCCCCCACGCCTTCCTCACCCTATCCCCCCTCGCTCCTCCCTGTCTGCCGACCCATTACCCCTCCCTCACCCATTCCCCCCCACCGCGCACACTGCTCCCCCTTTCCCCTCTTCTTCTCCCCCACACACTCCTCCATTCACCCCGTAACCCCCTCCGCTTCGATACCCGAGTCCCCCCTCTCGCTTCTTACCCCACACCCCCACTGCCCCTCCCCACACATTCGCCTCACACTCCTCCCCTCCCCTCCCTCCTCCCTCCACCTCACTCACCCTCCCTCCCTCCTTCACTCACTCCCTCACACTCCCACCTTCACTCCCCCTCGTCATCTCCCCTTCCTTCCCTCCCACTCCCCACCCTCTGCCACCCCCTCCCTCGATCTCTCTCCTCTCCCTCCTCCCTATGCCCCCACCCCTATCTCTCCCTCTCTCACCCCCTCCCTCTCCCTCCCTCTCTCCCCATCACTCTCACCCTTCTCTCTCTCTCCCCCTCACCCCCTCCCCTCACTCCCCTCCCTCTCACTCCCCTCCCTCCCTCCCTCTCTCACCCCCTCCCCTCCTCCTCCTCCCTCCCTCTCCTCTCTCACCCCCTCCCTCTCTCACCCCCCCTCACTCCCCTCTCCTCTCACCCCCTCCCTCTCACTCC
>NW_024704770.1:928033-942516 GCF_018977255.1 Callorhinchus milii
CCATCACTCTCACCCTTCCCTCTCTCTCCCCCTCACCCCTCCCCTCACTCCCCCTCCTCTCTCACCCTCCTCACTCCCTCCCTCTCTCACTCCCTCCCTCTCTCACCCCTCCCTCCTCACCCCTCCCCTCACTCCCCTCCCTCACTCCCTCTCCCCCTCCCTCTCTCCCCCCTCCCTCACTCCCCTCCTCTCACCTCCCTCCCTCTCTCACCCCCCCTCCTCTCCCCCCCCCCCCCCTCACCACCCCTCAACCCCTCCTCACTCCCTCCCCTCACCCTCCCCTCTCTCCTCACCTCTCTACCCCCCCCCCCTCCCCCCCCCCCCTTTCCCCCTCACCTGGTCAGTGTCGATGCTGAAGGCCTGGGCGATGCGGCCGTACAGTTCGCGCACGTTCCCGAAGCCCTCGACCCGCCCGGTGGGGCTGCCGTGGGCCAACTGCGTGTGGAAGGCCAGGCGCGGCCTGAGGCCTCCCCCCGGCCCGGGGCCCCCCGGCCCCCCGAGCCCCGGGCCCCCGAGCCCCGGGCCCCCCATCTCGCTCTCCGCCTCCTCGTTGTCCACCAGCGCCGCCGTGGCCGCCGTGGCCGCCGCCGCCTTCTTCTTGCGGCTCAGTCCCAGCGGCATGTCCGCCCCCTCACCGCCGCCGCGGCCTCTCCGTCCGTCTGGGTCCCGACGACGACGACGGCGGTGGTGGTGGTGGCGACGCTCCCGGTAACCGCCGCCCAGGGAAGGGGGCGGGGCGGCCGGCATTCAAATAGTGTAGCCCCAACCGCCGCCGCCCCGCCTTGAATAGCCCAAAACCGCCTCCAAATAGCCCACCCCGATAGCCCACACCACGTTACGAAGGAGAACGCCCGCCTCCAAGTAGCCCCCGATCCGCTTGGAAGTAGCCCAACACCGGGCCTCGAAAGAGCCCGACGCACCTCCATCCCCACCCCGACCCGCGCCAGCCACCTCAAAAGAGCCCGAATCCCGCCTGAAACCCCCAAAATAGCCCAAACCCACGCCCAAACGTGTTCCACACACCCCCCCCCTCCCCGCCCCAAACCGTGTAATTCCCGCCCAATCGGGCGTAAAACCCGCCTCCAAACCGCGCGGAGGCGATTTTACACGGGGGGGGGGTGGGGCGGGGGGATGGAGCAATCAGCCAATCCGGAGCCAGCGAGCCAAATAAGGGCGGGTGGGGGGCGTGTCCAGGAGAGCGCTGACCGACAGTGGGGACAAAGGGGTGGGCGGGGCCGAATGCTGGGGAGGGGGCGGGTCAGTGTCCGGAGGAGGAGCCTGTGTCAGGGTGTGTGTGTGTGTGTGTGGAAGGGGGCGGGGTCTGTGTCCGGGGGCGGGGCCCTGTGTCCGGGGGGCGGGGCCCTGTGTCCGGGGGGGCGGGGCCAGATGTGTATCAGTGCAGAGGAAGGCTGACAGGTGGAGTCCTGTGGCTCAGTGGTCAGAGCAGTGGCCGCGCAAGCGAGAGACCCGGGTTCGATGCCCGGCCGGGGTTTGGGGTGGGGGGGGAGAGGGGGGCAAAGCTCGGCCAAGCTTCCTCGCCCCGCGCGCGCTCCCGCTCCGCTGATAATAACCCCTCAAGAAAGAAAAGCGATAATAGTTTGGTCACCGCGACTGTTTGCGTGTGTGGGGCGGGGGGCGGTGGGGGGGGGGAGGGAGGGGGGACACGCTGCTGCGCGCAATTTGGCCGCCGCGTCCCACCCACGAAACATACGGTCAAACTCCCGCGACGGTCTATTCCGTGAAGCGCTTTGAGAAGGCGTGAAAAAGCGCCGGGGTCCAATGCCAGGATTATTATTGTTGTTGTTGTTGTTATTATTATTATTATTATCGCTTTTCCACCAAAGGGTAGTAACCCCTCCAAAGTAAATAGTAATTTGTTCACTTCAACCCACGGGCGTCAGCGGGACACTGCCGCACGCAATTGGCTGCCGGGTGTCAAGACAGGGCGTGGCGCACGACGTTAAGACGTGGATGGCAGAGATTAAGCAATACTGTACACCAGCTGCCAAACCAGAGGATCCTGTTCATCACCTGACTCAACGGCTGTGTTAACATTCGCAGTCACCACACCCAGAGAAAAGGCTCTCGCGCTTCCGGCGTATCGCTACGCAGCAAGAACGGCGATAACACAGAGA
Source organism: Callorhinchus milii (assembly GCF_018977255.1). Taxonomy (NCBI): domain Eukaryota; kingdom Metazoa; phylum Chordata; class Chondrichthyes; order Chimaeriformes; family Callorhinchidae; genus Callorhinchus; species Callorhinchus milii. The sequence continues at coordinate 930,169 of NW_024704770.1, forward strand.
GTTAATAATAATAACAATCCTGGCGTTTGACATCGCGCTTTTCACGTCTTCCAGACGTCCCAGAGCGCTTCACGGAACACACCGTAAAGTGAATTGACTGTATATTTGTGGGCGAACGCGGCAGCCAATTGCGCACAGCGGTGTCCCCACAAACAGCCGTGGATTGAAAATGACCAATTTATTATTGTTTTGGTTTTGGAGGGATTATTATTAGGCTCTGTGTGGAGTAAGGAAACTTGCCCGAAGTTTCGCCCTCTGCCTGGAATTGAACTCAGGTCTCTCACTTGCAAAGCGAGTGCTCTAACCACTGAGCTACAGGACTCCTAAAGTTGGCACTAACACAGCCGGTTGCGCACGGCACCGTTCCCCCCCCCAAACAGTCGTGGATTGAGTGACCAAATTATTATTTTTGTTTAAAAGGCGCTGTTATCCCCAGAATAGTGACTCACCAATCGATTAACAACCAGGTTCCTGCTTACTGCTGAGTAAACAGAGGCGTGTGGAGTAAGGAAACTTGCCCAACGTCTCGCCCTGACCTGCCCGGGAGTCAAACCCAGGTCCTCTCGCTTGAAAGGCGAGTGTTCTAACCACTGAGCCACAGGACTCCATGGCACTCTCTGAAAGGGGAAAGGGAGTCGCGCCTTGTGCTATTGTCCCAACAATACAAGATGAATCTGGATGAAAAAGGTTGCTCGACCCATCCGATCCCACCCTTCCAGGACACCCACCCCGTCGTCCTCCGTCAACACAGGATCAAACTGCTTCCCCAGATAAATACGGGGAGTCCCGCAGCTCTCAGTGCTTACAGCACTCTCCTCGCAAGTGACCTAGTTTTGATTTCCGAGCGAGCAGGGAGAAATGTTAGGCAAGTTTCCGTAAACGCCTCTGCCTCCGCTTGCTAGTAAGTAGGAACCCGGTTGTTGGTCGATTGGCGGATCGCTTTCCGGGGGTTAGTAATCCCTCAAAAAAAAAATTGGGTCATTTAATCAATGACTGTGTGTTGTGGGACACTGCTGCGTGCAATTGGCTGCCGTGTTTCACCCACAAAATAGAGTCAACCTACTTTACAATTCTGTGTAGCACTTGAGGTGTCTGAATGACGTGATAAGGTGCTATATTAAATGCAAGGATTATTATATTATTATTATATTGAGCAGCTGCTGACTTGCACTCAGCCCTCTCTCCCTGTGACTGAGGCTGGAAGTTTCGTGACTTTTCTATATTACTAATTAATAATAATGTTTTTCACGTAGGGAGGAGATCTCAAGTGCTTCGCAGGATAATATAATAATAATAATCCTTGCATTATAATCGTGTCCCCTGGAGGGAACATGGGTGGAATTGGATAGAAACATCCAGAAAAGCAGTGTGACAGCTCACCACAGACTGATGCAAGCGATAACCATCTGATTCAGCAAAGCTATTGATGGAGGGAGATTAGTGTTTCAGTCAAACGCACCTTCATTGTTTCACAAAGGTGGGTCCCAACCACAGGTCTGGATTCCATCAGTCAATCACAACTCGTCGCAGCAACAATCCCAAAGTATGTGTCGTTGGCATGTTCTATTATTTATTAGAATATAATCCTTGCATTTCGATGTACGATAACCTGCATTGACGCAGCACCCGTTACACGGGGTAGTGCGTTGGGAGACGCTTCACACGGACCTCCTAGTTCCACCATTCATAAAATCCAGTTGATTCAAACCTCCGCTGCCCGTGTCCTCACCTCCACAAAGCTCTGTACAGCCCATCACCCCAGTCCTTGCCAGGACCCCCCCCCCCCCACACTGCTGCCGTGAGCTTTGGAATTCTCTCTGAAGGAGTTTTTGTCAACGACGGGCGCTCTGCAGTTCAGCCTTCTTCTATCGGCTGCCTTCATGTTCGTGGTCGACCAGGAAATCATTGCAACATCATTTAACAATAATTTATTATTTCAATAGCAGCCCGAGGCATGGTATGCATTGACCCAGATCACACACTCCCACACTGAGCTGGTGTGCGTGATGTTCTAGGAATGTGTTTTGACACAAGTATGAAACGGAATATGTTAAAAGATATCATAGAATCACGCGGCACAGAAGGAGGCCATTCGGCCCGGCACGTCTGTGCCAGCTCTTTGAAGCAACTATCCAAAATAGTCCCACTCCCCCGCTCTCTCCCCATAGCCCTGCAAATTTGTCCTCCCCAAATATCTCATCCAATTCTCTTTTGAAAGTTGTTATCGAATCGGCATTTCTCCTCACCTCCCCTCTAGTTCTTTTGGCAACTATTTTAAATCGGTGCGCTCTGGTTACCAACCCACCCGCCAATGGAAAGTTTCTCTCTGCTCATCCCATCGAACCCTTCTCATAATTTTGAACACCTCTTATTAAATCTCCCCTTAACCTTCCCTGCTCCGAGGAGAATAACCCCAGCTTCTCTGGCCTCTCCTCATAACCGGTACCACCCTGGTAAATCTCTTTTGCACCCTTTCCATTGCCTTGACATCCTTCCTAAAGTGTTTTGCCCGGAACTGAACAGAGTCTCCAGCTGAGGCCTCACCAGTGTTTTATAAAAGTTCATCATAACTTCCTGACTTTTGTATTTTATGCCCCTATTTATAAAGCCCAGTATCCCGTATGCTTTTTTTAAACAGCTTTATCTACCTGTCCTACCACCTTCGAAGAGTGACTTATATGAACCCCCAGGTCTCCCTGTTCGTTAACCCCCTTTAAGATTCTACCATCACCTTATATCGCCTCTCCTCATTCTTCCTACCAAAATGCATCTCTCCACATTAAACTTCATCTGCCACATGTCTGCCCATTTTTACCGGTCTGTCTACGGCCAAGTTGTTGTTGTTCCTCCCAGATGCCAGTGCTATGTTGCTTCAGCGCTCCTAAAAATACCAAAACCAAAGTAAGTTCCCTGTCTAAAGCAACCTTTGGGAGGTCTTGAGCTCAGGGGCCAAACACATCTAGCTCCCGGCACAGAAACCACCAAACCATTTATTCAGGGGACTCCTAGTCGGAGGCTGGTTTTGAGAATTATGAAGGACGCCAAACTGGGATGCGTTTCAAGTTTGAGATGGAGCCATGTGGGTACAGGAGAGGAGCCCAATATCATATAAAAGCCAAGCCTAAATTGGATCTCTAACTATCTACCTAAGAAATCTTCAGGCTTCAAACAACCGAGGAAAGGTTTTTGAAGGAATTATTATCCCTGGAAAAGCGATCCACCCATCGACTAACAACTGGGTTCCTACATACTGCTAGATAAACAGGTGTGTGGAGTAAGGAAACTTGCCCAACATTTCACCCTTGGAACCGATATCCCTCCTGATCCCAATCAAACCCAGGTCTCTCGTTTGCGAGGCGAGTGATCTAACCACTGAGCTACAGGACTCCATGAAGGATGTCCGAAGGCAGTTAAAGAGGAAGCTCTTGAGACAGGAGAGACCCCACCTCGTCACATCTGTAAAATGATATTGTCAGTCAGTCTGTAGTAAGGTGTGTGGCTGCCCATCCTAGCCTCAGATTGAACACAAATCTCACTATCTCCAGCCAACCTAAACTTTCTCTTCTTCCCAAAGAAACGAGAAGTTCCAATGTCAGTCATAGAAGATCTTGGCCTTCGTTCCAGCTCCTGCTGGTCATCCAACACAGCAGTTTATCGGTTCCAACAACCGCAAATGACATTTACACAACGCCTTTCACTTTGTGAGGACAACCCAAGGCGCTGGACAGTCTGGGGTTTGGACCCGAGCAGGAGGTTGGGATCAGGAGGGGTGGAGGGCAGGGAGGGTAGGGCTAGGAGGGTGGCCGAAGGTGCGGCAGAAGAGGATCTTTAGACGTGCCGTGAAGGGGACAAGGGAGGGGGTGAGGCAGAGGGACTGTGGAATGGAGTTCCTGAGGGTGGGAGCTAACTGCCGATAGCGAGGCAGGCCAGGTGGGAGGAAGTGGAGCAGGCCAGAGCCCACCGAGAGAGCAGACGGGTCGACGTGGAGTTAGCAGATCACGCGAGTCTACAATAATAATCCTTGCACCTTATCACATCATTAGGACATCTCACAGTGCTTCTTTCACAGGATTTTACAGTGAAGTGTAGTGACTGCGTATTTGTAAGTGAATGCGGCAGCCAATTTGCGCGCATTATTATACGTGCAAATCTACAGTCCATATAATTCAAGCCTAGGGTTTTATTTGTCATTTGAACAATGAGGTAACAGCCCACGTTACAGAGACGCCATATTTGAATAGAATTGCCAAATTCTTTGTATACTGTGCATTATTTTTGGTTACAAATAGTCGCAGTATTTACACTGAAGGACAGAACATAAAAATTTGGAACAAAGAGTCAGTCAGTACTGTACTGGAGTGACCTGAGTGCGATCTGCATGTACTGAATCTCAAGAGCTGGCAATTCTGTAAAGCTTCTGTATAAAAGTACATTAAGCAACTTGCTTAATGATAATAATGCAAGTCTGTGCTGGTCCTCCCCCGAAGGGCACCATCTGGCAGTTAGTCAACTACAATACAATTTATATTTCATCCTTCCCTCCCTCCCTCCCCAAAAGATTCCCACCCTGTAGCGATTACAGGGGCAACAGCTCCTTGAGTTTCTCTTTTGTTGCCTGTGACAAATTATCTGGGAATCGCACTGCCACCTCCAACACCAAATCACCGCGCCGGTCCGGTTGTTTGGGCAACGGCAGGCCCTCTCCCGATATCCTCCGCTTCGTGCCTGGCTGGACGACATCCTTAAAGGCCACTGGAATGTTTCGATGATCCAATGTGGGGACAATCACAGTGCAGCCGCACAGTGCCTAGAGGCAGACAGACAGACAGACAGACAGAAAGACGGATTAGAAAGCAGACCAGGCACAGCGAAGAGTTTCACAACATCCAAACAAATCCGTTCTCACAGCGCTCTCAGTCTATGGGACTGAAAAAAAGCTACAAAAATTCAACAAAAACTTGCATTCATATAGCGCCTCTCGTGCGGGGTAGCGTCCCAGAGCGCTCGATCTCCGAGTTCAAAAAAGGAAACAAAATTGAAACGCACTTTATTAACTTTATTCCAAGGAATAACGGGGGTTCAGGTCACAATGCGCTGTATTATTTATTGACTATTCTGGAGGCAAACGTACCTTCCTCAAATGCTTTTAACATGAGACTGAATGGAGAGCATCAGCAGACCATTCTGTTAGAAGCACAGGGGATAGGGAATGTGGGGTCAATTTTACATTCTGTCTAACACAGATTTTGGGGTGGGGGGGGGGTGTATATTTGAAGTTGGGCCTTTCCTGATGGTTTGCGAGGCTCAGTATATCGCACACGAAGTACATTTAATCTAAATGAGGCGCACGCTAAGTGTTAAGCGAAAACATTCTAGTTATCTCAGCAAACTCACGCAGGTTGTTAGTTAAAGCAAGACTCAAAACTGAGAAGAGCAAACTATTTTAGCTATAAGTCAGCATTATGTCACTTCTACTCCAAACCAGTATTACAAACTGCAGCTTCCTTTACTCCAGGCCGGCGTTACCCTTCTACCACAAACCAATGTCACACACAGCACGGCACAGACTCACAAGGGGCTTGCAATATCTCTTTTAAGGGTGTTTGTGTGAACATGACCGTGACAGGAAGAAACATGGCAGGGCAGGAAGCAAGCTGAGCGACAGCACAGCTCCATCTTTAGGGGAACTAAAAAAAAAAAGAACTTAGGAGAAACTGCTTCATGTGGAGGGTAGTCAGATTGTGGCACTCGATGCCTGAAGAGGCGGTTGAATCAGATGGCGTAGATACACTCAAGCGGAAGCGAGATCTTCACATGAGTTGAGAGGGGAATAGAAAGATATGGGAAGGAGGGAGCAATGGGTGAAAACCTGTGTGGAGTATAAACGCCGGCACGGACTGGTTGGAACAAGTGGCCTGTTTCGCTGCTGCACAGTCCTTGTTTGTTTGTTTGTTTGGGCAAGTTTCCTTACTCCACAAGCTTAATGGTAATCCCTCCAAAACAAAAGACGATAATAAAAAAATTGGTCATTTTCAATCCACGACTGTTTGTGGGACACTGCTGTGGCAATTGGCTGCCGCGCTTATGCGGTCAATTCACTTTACAGCATATTCTGTGAAGCGCTTCGAGATGTCTAGAATACGTGGAAAGCGCGATATCAAAGGCAAGGATTATTATTATTATTATTTGTAAATCTTTCTAAATATACAAGGTAATGATAATTATAACGATCGTTACATTTGGTTTGGCACCTTTCCCATCTGGAGGAAGTGTCACAAGCATTTCACAGGATTTACTGTAAAGTGTCTGTGTGTTATGGGTGAACACGGCATAGCCAATTTCGCACACAGCAAAGTCCCAGAAACAGCCATGAAATGAATGACCAATTATATCTGGGACATTGTTGGCCAGGACACCAGGAGAGAGAGAGAGGAGAGAGAAACTCCCTTCTCTTTTTGAATCGTGCCATGGGATGTTTAACGTGGCCACCTGGACACACGGATGAGGTCTCAGTTTAGCATCTCATCTGAAGGACGGCACCGCCAATAATGCAGCCACCAATCCCAGTCATCTTAGACTATGTCCAAGTCCTGGCGTTGGGGCTTGAATCCACAACCTTCTGATTCAGAAGCTACTAACTGAGCCAGGCTGATGCACTAAAGTGCTCAGACTTAACGTATCACTAATTAATCACTGTGAATGACTCCTTTACAAACTCTGTGTGACCGTAGGGACATTTAGTTCCTCGAGGTGCTCAGTTGAATTTGTAGATTATTAAACTACCAGCAGAGGTAATCCAATATTACACCAACTCTTTCCTCCTCGTTATAAAAGCCCTGTGCAGGGAAAACTTTGCCAGGAAGCAGCCTGATTAAACAACCGTCTGACAGGGAGTCTTAGTAGCTAAATTTTTAGGGGATCTAAAAGAGAAAATGTAATATTAATAAATAATATTGAACCTCAGAGTGAAGTGCATCATAGCTCATCCTATCCTCTAACACCCTCACAAGTACTGGCCACCATTATAGCAATCAGCAGATAAATCCTGATCACTATAATGGTGGGCAGAATATAAAAATAACCTAGGGCAGTGCCACCCTCCTCTAGGTTAACTCACAACCAGGTAACAAATATAGGTCTCTGTGGCTCAGCGTACACGCACATAAATGCCCACCCCCCACCCACACACAGCCTTACCTCGCGGAGGCTGATCTTGGTTGAGTAGATGATATCAGAGCCATCCCTCTTGTAGACCGGGTGTGGCTTGTCCTTCAGGACGAAAACGATGTCGGCTGGAATGTTGTTTGGCGTTTCGTCCCCTTCCTTTGGGAATGTGATCTTTGTTCCTTCCTTCCAGCCTTTCTTGATTTCGATGGTCAGGATTGTATCTTCAATCCTGGAGGTCCGTCTGTCGAGGCTCAACCTTTTCCGACGGATTTTCATTTTCTTGGTACAGCCTGTAAATATCTCTTCCAGGGAAACCTTCAGCTCGTGCAACACCGGGGGGTCCTGTTTCTTAGCCGAATGAGTGCGCTGGAAGCTGGGCATGCCACCCATGCCTTGCATGCCAGCCATGCCTTGCATGCCAGGAATGCCCCCCATCGAGGAGAATCCACCAAACGAGCTTAGAGGATCATCATCCATATCCATGTCATCGTCACCATTTCTTTGTCCAAAAAACATGTCAAAGGGGTTTCTCCCACCAAAGAATTCAGCAAACATTGCGTGAGGGTCACCATGGAACGTGTACTGGAAGCTGCTGCCATTGGGAACTCCACCGCCTGCACTTCCTTTCAATCCTGAAATAATCACAATGCTTAATAATACTTAAAAAACATACATAATAATACTTAAAAATCACTTAATAACAATAATACTTGATACAGTGCCCTTCACATCAGGACAACGTCCCAACACGCTTCACAGGATAAACTGTAAAGTGCAATGATTGCGTGTTTTATGGGCGAACACGGCAACCAATTTACACATAGCAATGTCCCACAAACATCCATGAAGTGAAAGACCAAAGTTTATTTGGGGGATTGTTGGCCATGTGAAGGGGAACTCCTTTAACTTTTCGAACAGTGACGCGCAATTTTTAACATCCACCTGGACAGGCGCTCGGTTTAATCTCAACATTTGAAGGTCGGCCCCTCCAACAACGATGCCCCACAAACTTGTGTTTTTAAACAATTCTGAGCAGACAGGGGACAAAAAGGTCACTTTAATTCTCAGACTTTAATTTAGCTGTGTTTAATTTCTGAAATCACAAGGACTTCAAATGACGAATACACAAATTGGACCACAAACCAGGTTTTTGTTAACCAGTTACGATAGTTTAACTTTCAGGGTCAACGTTTAAAACTTTATTATATTTTGGAAAAAATGTTCCACAGTTGGCTCTAACCGGTTTCACAGCACTGGGCACCTTCCAATTCCTTGACGAAGAGACAACCTTCATGTTTGAGCTTGAACACAATGTCAGAAAGCTATTTAGCTGTGGGGGAGGGGGTGAAGCGGAGTCATAGCTCAGCTGGATTCATTCCCATGGCCTCAGTTTGGTGCCACAAAGCAGTCTCGTGCAATAGCGAGGACCAGCAGTCAGTTTGTGGTGTGAATAAGATATAATTTTTTTTGACCAGCTAGGTGTCTGACACATGCGGAAACCTATCATCATATTAAGGAGTTTCCAAACACATCCTGTTTACCTAATTCTGGAAAGCATTAGCCGCAGGTTGGCAAGAGCCAAGGTTTGAGAATCCCAGAGTGTATATTGGGGTAACTGCTGGAGTCTAACCAGCTAAAACTTTTAATCCCTTCAAATATAACAATAATAATAATAATAAGGTCACAATTAGCTGCCGGGTTTCGCACACAAAATACAGTCAATTCACTTTACAGTATATTCTTTGAAGCACTTTGAGACATCTTAAAGGTGTGATAAGGCGCTGTATCAAATGCAAGGATGATTATTAAAACCGCATACTTTGTCAACAAGAGCAAGTTTTCCCATTGCTTGTCCAGTTAGGACTGCCCTACCCATCATGACTTTGGCTTACAGGGCTGAATGGGATGATTTCTTGCCCAGTGAATAAGATACAAGATCCTAAAGGGCATAAATCAACTGCATCCCCAATAATATGTCTGACACGGACAAAAATAGGGAAGGAAAAAGGGAAATAAAGCAGCAGGTATTCCAATTCCTAACTAGTAGCCAAGTGTCATCTCTTATGACATGTAAAGGCACATGGGGAGGGCAGTCGGCTGACATACTCTGCATAAGATAATGGTCTATCACTCAGCCAGAGGCTGTTGAAGCATCCCTCTGTCAAAGCCGCTATGAGAAGAGAAAAAATTACTAAGGGTTCTGGCAAAATGGTCCAAAGCTAGATATGCGATGCCACAGCCGGGAGTAAATAATTTGGAATCAAAATGAGAAAATTTGCATTAACAGATAAAATAGGAAGTTAGCTGAAAACTCCATGGATGACGTTTTCTGGACAATAGTTCTGTTTCGTTAGAATATCACTTTGTAAACTCCTCACATTATAAAGCAAAGTAAATGATGGGGAAAGTTCTACAAAATGCAAGCCTTTTGTTGAACAGCTCCTCCAGGATCCCGCTCTAAATCCAACAACAACTTGCATTTGCAGAGCGCCCCTCAAGCAGGGCAACGTCCCGGAGCGCTCGACAGTTGCTGAGCACAACCAGAAGATGGAGAAGCGGCAAGGCAGCGGGAGAGAGGGAGTGTTTCAGAGCGCATAGTGGCGAAAAGCCGTCACCATTGCTGGAACGGAGGGCGCGAGGGACAAGCAGGAGGCCAGAGCCAGCGAGCGGAGCGGAGGCAGCGGGTTGCGGAGCGGAGGCAGCGGGTTGCAGAGTAAGCAAGTCGGAGAGGTGGGGTGGTGCCAGGGCAAGATGGGATTTGAAGATGAGTGAGATCCGCAAATCCATCCGCTCCGAGATAGGGACCCAGAGGAGCCTGACTAGAACTGGTGTGATGGGGTACAGAGTTTAATATGGGTGACACACCCCAAACTTCACTATGGCACATGTCAGCCGGTTCCCCTCGTGCAGCTTTTGGAACCAATGTTAAAGAAAGATGCACTGGTGTGATGGGGGTGCGGAGATTAGTGCGGTCGAGTACGCGGGCGGCGGAGTTTTGGATTAGCTGGATTTTGTGGACAGTGGGCCTGGGGAGACCGGCGAGACCTGGGGAGTTTTGGCTGCGCCTGAACCGAAATCCACTTCACTTTCTACATTTTAGGTTAAGAGCGCGGAACGCCAGCAAAAGAGCAGCTACTGAGAGACAACTGGATGCAGTCAAACTGCGGTCTGGAAGGGAGAGGAGACGAGCAATAATGTGAATACAATGAAGGACTTTCCATTCTCTGGGAGGAAAGCAGCGTGTGTAAAACACATGGCACCTGTGTTCAAAATATTCGAGGATTAAGCCACAGCGAGACCTTCCTCGGCAGTATTATTAAAGCGTGCCGTTTGAATCAGCTGTAGTGTTTTCTATTGAAGAGCAGAATGTTCTGGAAACACTACGGCCGATTCAAACAGCACAATCAGCTGCTGAATTGTGGCATCAGCCCCCTCTTCTCCTACCTTCCTCTCCATACTGATCGTAAATATCCTTTTTCTTGGGGTCGCTCAACACGTCATAAGCCTCCGCAATTTCCTTGAACTTGTCCTCTGCGTCCGGAGCCTTGTTTTTGTCAGGGTGGTATTTCAGGGCTTGCTTTCGATACGCCTTCTTAATCTCGTCTTCTGACGCTCCTTTCTGAATTCCCAGGATTTTATAATAATCCTTCCCCATTTTGTACCTGATAGAGAGAGATCAAAGCAAAATTTGCACTTACAGCTCCAAACACACGTATTCAGGTTCAACACTAGTGGAAGGCGCACTCTCTCCCTGGAGGGACGCATCCTGCTTACCTAATTCTGGAAGGTATTAGGCACAGGTTGGCAAGAGCCAAAGCTTGGGGACCCCAGAGTGTGCGCTGGAGTCTAACCAGCTAAAACCGTAAATCTTGCCATTTATATTGCTGTCGGGCAAGATTTCCCACGGCATGAACTGAGTGGGAGGATTCCCTTCCCCCAGTGACGGGTCTGCCCTTCCAGGTCCTGCCAATGAACCAGGCTGGCTGAGGAACCGGCCGACCAGGAACTGGCCGACCAGGAACTGGCCGACACGTGGCCAGGCAGGATATTGGCTGGCACAGAACACCTTCCGTCCACCCTCAGGCACCAGGGCTGCCAAAAATGTAATCCGTTTGTAGCCCAAAGTCCACGAAACACTAGCCCAAAAGAAATGGAGGGGGGGGGAGGGGGAGAGGAAACAATTTGCAGGCTTAAACTTTTTTTTTTACTTTTTTTCCCACGCACAATAAAAGCAAAAACCCACCCCAACTAATATTTTTTAAAATTTAAACCTGCAAAACACGTCCCACCCGCCCTTCAAAGAAGGTTTTTTTTTACACAGTCACAAAAGCTGACCCTAACCCTACAACCACCACCCACTGCTGTGGCAGATGAGTGTTTGGGCTAGTTTGGGCTTCTTTGGGCTACAAACAGACGTTTGATTGCTGGCAGGGGTGATGGCTGGGTTTTGTGCGGAGGTGGGGTTGGTCGGGCCGGGGGGACGGACAGGGGGCTCTGGGGGGGGGGCACGTCACGCCGAGGGGGGGGGGGTCGTCACGCCGAGGGGGGGGGTCGTCACGCCGAGGGGGGGGGGGTCGTCACGCCGAGGGGGGGGTGTCACGCCGAGGGGGGGGGGGTCGTCACGCCGAGGGGGGGGGGGGGTCGTCACGCCGAGGGGGGGGGGGGGGGTCGTCACGCCGAGGGGGGGGGGGTCGTCACGCCGAGGGGGGGGGGGGTCGTCACGCCGAGGGGGGGGGGGTCGTCACGCCGAGGGGGGGGGGTCGTCACGCCGAGGGGGGGGGGGGGGGTCGTCACGCCGAGGGGGGGGGGGGTCGTCACGCCGAGGGGGGGGGGGGGGTCGTCACGCCGAGGGGGGGGGGGGTCGTCACGCCGAGGGGGGGGGGGGTCGTCACGCCGAGGGGGGGGGGGGGGTCGTCACGCCGAGGGGGGGGGGTCGTCACGCCGAGGGGGGGGGGGTCGTCACGCCGAGGGGGGGGGGGGGTCGTCACGCCGAGGGGGGGGGGGGTCGTCACGCCGAGGGGGGGGGGGGGTCGTCACGCCGGGGGGGGGGGGGGTCGTCACGCCGAGGGGGGGGGGGTCGTCACGCCGAGGGGGGGGGGGTCGTCACGCCGGGGGGGGGGTCGTCACGCCGAGGGGGGGGCGGGGGGGGGGGGGTCGTCACGCGAGGGGGGGGGTGGTCGT
>NW_024704770.1:942546-1015046 GCF_018977255.1 Callorhinchus milii
ACCAGTAATCAGAGCGATCGTACTGCGTGCTTTGGTGAGTCGCTAATTCTGGGTGTAGTCGCAGAGACCTTTTGCTGCGTCAGTGATTGGCTGGATTGGGGAGGGGGGATTTGCGGGTCAGTGATTGGCTGAGAGCGGCGGCTGGCCTGTCACGTGGGGGGTGGGGAGGAGGCTGTTGGGAGCGCGCGAGACACGGAGAGAGCGAAGACACCGGGGCCGCGGCAATGAAGCCCAACCAGGTACTGCAGCCGGTCCGCTGGGCCTCAGGAGAGAGGGAGGGAGGGAGGGAAGAAGCGACGGACGAGCGTGTGTGTGTGTGTGAGGGAGATACTGAGGGAGATGATGAGGGGAAAACCGCCATAGAGCCCTCACCGCCGCCGGTAACTAGGCACCCGGGAGAGGCTACTGCGCACGCGCGCCGGGGACAGCCGTCAGGGAACTGCGCAGGCGCAGCAGCCCCCTCTTGTCAGCCAGTGTAGTGACTGACTCCCCCACCCCTCCCCCATCCCTCTGTCAGCCAGTGCAGTGACTGACTCCCCCCCCCCCCACACACACCCACAAGCCACCCAACCACTCCCTCCCACCCTCAGCCCCCCCCCCCACCACCCCTCTGTCAGCTAGTGTAGTGACTGACTCCCCCACCCCTCCCAGTCAACCTCAGCCCCTCCCCCATCCCTCTGTCAGCCAGTGCAGTGACTGACTCCCTCCCACCCTCTCCCCCCAGTCAGACTGTACAGTAAACTACCCTCCGCCCAGCCCACCCACTGCCCCACTCCCTCCCACCACCCCTCTGTCAGCTAGTGTAGTGACTTACTCTCCCGCAAACTTACATCTACCCCAACCCCTATTCTACTCTGCCCCCACCCCCCCACCACCAGACTCCCCCTGGTATGGGACCTTTGTTGAAGTTGGAGGAGGGGTGGGGGAGAGGTAAAGCAAGATCTCCTTGGGGCCGGGGTGACCTGCTTGGCTGATGGAATGCTGGAATGGGGCCCACCCTGTGTATATGTGTGTGTGTCTCCCTCTCTCTCTCTCTTGGATGTCTAGTTCCTGAGCCAGGCAGGTCCGCAATACTCCAGGTCAGCCCAGCCTGGCTCATCAGTAGGGAAGGTCAGACCAGTCACTGGGGGCTGGAATCCTGGAATCCTCCCACCCAGCTCCTGTTAGCCCTGCAAGCCAAAGCCCTAACGGGTCGGGTGGTCCTAGCTGGACAAGCAGCGGGAAAGTTTACCAGAATATTGATTGCAAATTTTAGCTGGTTAGACTCCAGCGGTTTCCCGAGAGTGTGGACTTTCCCAAACCTTGGTCTCTCGCCAGCCTGCATGTAATACTCTCCGGCATTGGGTGAGCAAAGTGAGTGCCTCCAGCGAGAGAGGAGTGCACATTCCAATACATGGGAATTTCCATATATTGGGATGCATGATGTAACTCTTGGTTTGGATACCCTTAAGCAATGGTGATGGGTTTCCGCTGATGTCAGACACCTGGCAGGCCAAAATCAAAGTTCCAGAGAATGGAAGCAGAAAGGTTGAAAGCTCGGTGACCGATGGTTGTAGGCCAAATTGCGCAGGCGATGTGATGTAAGTCACCGAACCTTAACCCTAATTGGCAGGTCAGCATCTGCTTTTAAGTACAAAAATACATTAATGTGCCACTTCCTGTTGTAGCTGAGGGAGTTACAGTACTTTGTATGCAAGTGCCCTTCCATTTTCCAGCCCGGACGTACTTGCGTTTCTAAAGTTTTCTATCTGTCCGAATCCTGGATCCTGTGGAGTTGTTGGGGCTCCAGGGGGAGCTTTCAGTAGTTGTCGGCAGATAATAATAATAATAATCCTTGCATTTGATATAGCGCTTTTCACGTCGGGAGGACGTCCCAAAGCGCTTCACAGAACACACTGTAAAGTGAATTGACTGTATATTTGTGGGCGAACGTGGCAGCCAATTGCGCACAGCAATGTCCCACAAACAGTCGTAGATTGAAAATGACCAATTTATTATTGTTTTTTTTTTGGAGGGATTATTATTAGGTGTGTGGAGTAAGGAAACTTGCCCAAAGTTTCTCCCTGACCTGCCGGGAATTGAACTCAGGTCTCTCGCTTGCAAAGCGAGTGCTCTACAGGACTCCTTGCTTCTATGAGGGTGTGCCAAGCTAATAATAATCATAATCCTTGCATTCGATATAACACCTGATCACGTTGTTGAGACGTCTCAAAGCGCTTCACAGGATATGTTGTAAAGTGGATTGACTGTATTTTGTGGGCAAAACGCGACAGCAGTGTCCCACAAACAGTTGTGGATTGAGTGACCAAATTTATTTATTTTTTTGGAGGGATTATTACCCCTGGAAAGTGATCTGCCAATCGACTAACAACCAGGTTCTTACTTAGTGCTAAGTAAGCAGAAGCTAAGGCAAAATGTCCACCTTGTTAAAGCTGCTCCTGGGATTATTATGACTCCCATGTGACGAGTATTATCGCATTGGTACAGCCAAGGAGCAGGTACAACAGTCTAGCAGCAGATAATACAGTAATCTAATGCTTTCTGATACTGCTGAGGGAGTACTTTGAACAGAAAGTTTTATCAACGATTCCTAGCAGGGAATCGCTTTCGTCCACCTCCATCACATTTACCGCCTGCAATCATACCTCACACCCAACGTAGTTAATTAATAATTAGAGTTGAGGTACAGATCAGCCATGATCTAATAGAATGGCGGAACAGACTCGAGGTGCTGAATCGCCTACTCCTGTTCCTATGTTTCCTATGTGGCAGAAACGCTCAATAATAAAAATAATAATCCTTGCATTTGATATAGCGCCTTATCACGTCTTCGAGACGTCTCAAAGCGCTTTTCAGAATATACTGTAAAGTGAATTGACTGCATGTTTTGCGGGAGAAACGCGTCTGACAATTGCGCACAGCAGTGTCGTAGAAACGCTTGTGGATTGAGGTGACCAATGTATTGTCATTATGTTTTTTGAAGGAATTATTAATTAAATAGTAATTAAATCAAAAGCCACGTAAGTGAAAGGTCCATCGTGGGACTGGATCAGAAACAGTTTCAAATAGGAGCAACTCTGTGCTCCTGGGTATCGCTATCCGTATGGGTACGTTCTGTGTGGTTCGGTTGGTTGTGGTCTTGTCTCTGGGGCTGTGGAGTTATAGATTTGAGCCCAAACCAGGACGTGAGCTCATAATCCCGATACTCGCCCACAAAATATACAGTCACTACACTTTACAGTATGTTCTGTGAAGCACTTTGAGGCATCTCGAAGGCAAGATAAGGTGCTACATCAAATGCAAGGATTATTATTATTACTTTGAAAGACTAGGGGAGCACTACCTTGTCAAAGTGGCAGTCCTGCCCATTCAGAGGTTCGGGTTAAAGATCCTATTATAAAGGCACAGTTTGTGCAGTTTCTCCCAATATCCTGCGCAATGAATCGCTTTGAGACATCTCAATGATGTGATAAGGTGCTATATCAAATGCAAGGATTATCATTATCAATATTTCTCCCTTACCTAAAAATTGCCAGAACGTAGATGACTTGTTGTGAGTGATGTCTGTGAACATCATCCACACTTTTGTCACTTTTGTCATCCGACACTCCCTTCTCGACTATTCAAATGCCCTCCTCGTTGGTCTCTACATCTACACTATCCGCAAAATCCAATTAATTCAAAACTCCACCACCGATATACTCACTCATACTAAGCTCGGCCTTGCCAGGCTCCACTGGCTCCCTATCACAGAACTGACTTCAAGATCCTCACACTCTTCTACAAAGCCCTTCATGCCCTGGAGTATCCGACCTGCTTACTCCAGCCTCCTGCTTGTCCCTTTTGTCCGTCTTACCCTCCGCTTCGCTACCGGCGGCTTTGCTTTCAGCCACTACACACTGAAACTTTAGAAATCTCCCTCAATCCATCCACCTTTCCCCCTCCTTCCCCATTTCAGATCTTGTCTGAAGACCTACTTCCTCGACTGTATCTAGGGCCATCTCTCCCCAGCTTGGCTTCAGGCTCTGCCACTATAAGTGCTCCGAGACACTACCTGAATGAAGAGCGCTATATACATGCAAGTTGTTGTTTTGATGCCGTTTAGGTGTCATTTTTGCCTGCCAACAATTGCCACAAGTCAGAGTGACTGACTGAATTGCTTTGAGATGCATTGATAGGATAATGTGCTACGTCAAATGCAGACATTATTATAACTCGCACTGCTGTGGTAGCAAAAATATCGTGAAAAACACCAGGAGGATGTCCCCAAGCGCTTCACAGTGCGGACGTAGTTTTGAGATGGGCCTTAGAAGAGGGGAAGGAGGGAGGGAGTGAGTCGAGCTCTCCCGGTTGGAATTCCTGAGAGTGGGGTCAGAATGGGTGAAAGCCCACCTGCCAATGATGGAGTGGGGTGGGGGGGATGTATGAAGCTGGGCGAGGTCGGTAGGGTTAGAAGAGGTCACAGAAGGTAGGAAAGATAGTGAGGGATTTAAAGGGATCTTGAATTCAAGGTCAGGTATATTGAAGTCAGATTTCTCGGAAGCAGGAGAACGAACAACAGTCACTCAGTTGCACAACTCCTAAGTATCAGCTCATTTGTTGTGTGGGAATCAAAGTCCTTTCTCTTATCTGCTTTGTGATGCTGACATTGCTGTCTGAGCTGTCTCCTCACCCCACTCCCACTGTCCAGCCAGACCCGTTTTGCAACTTCACCAGAGATTGGGAAAACCTCTGTGGCCAAATCGTGTGAGCTTGTTCATTGTGGAGTCCTGTAGCTCAGTGGTTAGAGCTCTCACCTTGCGAGCAAGAGGACCTGGGTTCGATTCCCGGGAGGGTCAGAGCAAAATGTTGGGCAAGTTTCCTTACTCCACACTCCTCTGTTACCTAGCAGTAAGTAGGAACTCAGTTGCTAGTCGGTTGGTGGATTGCTTTTCTGGGGGTAATAATCCCTATTTTAAAAACAAATTTGGTCACTCAATCCACAACTGTTTGTGGGGACGCTGCTGTGCACAATTGGCCGCCGCGTTTCGCCCACAAAATGTACAGTCAATTCACTTTACAGTATATTCTGAAGAGCTTTGAGACGTCTCGAAGACTTGATAAGGAGCTGTATCGAATGCAAGGATTATTATTGTTGTTGTGAAATGCCAACTTGGCTCGGTCAGTAGCACTTTCGCCTTGATTCAGAACCCAGTGGGTTCAAGTTCCTATCTAGGGCTGATACACCAGTGCAGGGCTCGGGAGCGCAGCAGAGTCAGACGTGCCGCCCTTCGGATGAGACGTTAAACCGACCTACCGTCTGCCTGTTCAGGTGGACATTAAAGATTCCCTATCACTATTCGCCCACAAATATACGGTCAATTCACTTTACAGTCTATTCTGTGAAGCGCTTTGAGACATCGAGAAGACGTGAAAAGCGCTATATCAAATGCAAGGATTATTATTATTATTAGAAAAGAGAAGGAAGTTTCTTCCGGTGTCCTGGACGACAATAAATAAATATCCTTACAATTGATGTAATGCCTTTCGCGTCACGATTACAGCTCAAAACATTTCACAGAAAATACAGTGACGTGTAGTGAAGTGAGTTTAATAATAAAATTAAAAGTTCTGGCATGGGGCTTGAACCAAAATCTTGTGACTCGGAGGCGAGAGTGCCTCCACCTGTGGCAGGCATTTGTGGGGCATTGCTGTGGTCAAATTGATTGCACGGTGGTTGTGTATAAAAACACAGTCAGGCCACAAGACAGCAATTACGTGTGAAGATGTTGGAAGCACAAGCGGGAGGGACCCGGGTTAGATTCCCGGGTGGGGCAAAACCTGAGGCAAGTTTTCTTACTCGTACGCCTCTGTGTAACTAGCGGTAAGTAGGAGCCTGGTTGTTAGTCAATTTGCAGATTGCTTTTCCGGGGGTAATAATCCCTCAGAACAAAACTGGGTCACTCAATCCACAACTGCTGTGTGCAATTGGCTGCTGCTTTTCGGCCCCAAAATACACAGTCAATCCACTTTGCAGTATATTCTGTGAAGCACTTTGGGACGTCTCGACGACGTGATAAGACGACCTGTGGAGTCCTGTAGCTCAGTGGTTAGAGCACTCGCTTTGCAAGCGAGAGACCTGAGTTCAATTCCAGGCAGAGGGCGAGACCTCGGGCAAGTTTCCTTACTCCACACAGAGCCTAATAATAATCCCTCCAAAACCAAAAACAATAATAAATTGGTCATTTTCAATCCACGACTGTTTGTGGGACATTGCTGTGCGCAATTGGCCGCCGCGTTCGCCCACAAACATACAGTCAATTCACTTTACAGTGTGTTCTGTGAAGTGCTTTGAGACGTCGAGAAGACGTGAAAAGCGCTATATCAAATGCAAGGATTATTATTATTATTATTTTACGTGAGAGGCTACAGAGGTACAAGCTGTTGCTCTGTCCTGGGTGCCTTCCTGCCGTACCCCAGGCTACCCCTGGATGGTAGTGCTGAACTCTGATTAAATGACTTGTCGCATTGAAGCCATTGATTCATCACACACCTCACTACAGAAATAGGCATTTAGCTCTCCTAGTGCTCTCTCCCCCACTGCAGCTTCTGACACTAAACCCATTCTCCTTTCTTCCCCATAACCTTTTATATCTTCATTCCTCAAGTGCTTTTTCTGATTTCCTTTTTAAATAAGTCCTTTGTGTAAAAGCATTTCTGAACTTCTGTTACCACTTCCAGTAATATTCTTGAATTTTGATGCGGCTTTGTTACCAGTTCACCCACCAGTCAAAATTAGATCTCCAATGGAGTCCAGTTGCGTAGTGGTTAGCACGCTCGCCTCGCAAGCGAGAGGACTCGGGTTTAGGGGTTGGGGGGGATGTATGGCTGGCAAGTGGGGAGAGAAATGTGACTGGCGGGGTGGGGGGGGCAGTGTGGCTGGTGTGAGCTGGGGTGGGGTCACGCATTAAGAAAATGAAACCCCCATAACCTGGATTTTGCCCGCAAAAGACACAGTCACTACACTTTATAGCATATGCTGTGAAGTGCTTTGAGACGTCTCAACGACATGATAAGGCGCAATAAGCATCGCACCTCCCAACAATTCTTTTGGTCAGCCAGTCATCTGACGCACGCGGAAACTCATCACCATCTTAAGATTATCCACACCAGACTTATTATTGTTAAAACATAATTATGCCCAGAATAATATAAAACTGATATCTTCAAGCAGGACCGTAGTTCCTACCTCCCACCTCCTCCTCAGCCTCTCCTGCAGCACGTATAAAATTGAGAGACGTGACGGGTCACGGGCGATCACTGCGGCTCATGGTTCCTGGTGAAGCGATTTGACGGGTTCCCGGTAAATACGACCTGCAAGAGGCCCTGACAACGTGATGAGAGAGAGAGAGAGAGAGAGAGAGGCTCTGGCTAGACATACCTGGACCGAGGTGTTCCAGTCCGTGCGTTGCACTTGGTCCCTGAACATTGGTCTTTGCTAGTGCCGGTTGTAGAAGTAGGAGTTAAATCAGCTGCGGGGCTCAGGCGAAGGCTGCTCACTCACACCTCGGGTGAGGCAAGTGTCTGTCTTCTCTGTGGCCTCCATTACAGCCTGCTCCAGAGCTCAGTTGGAGGTGGGGGGGAACGTGTCGAAGTCTGCGAAATGTGATCTCCACGCGTATTTCAAAATTAACGTTTCCCAGGGACTCGGCGAGCCTGAGCAGGTTATTCCTGACAGACTCTTTCCCCTTGTAAGTTAGCAAAGTTTGAGTTCGAGCTTTTCTAGTGTCGCAGATCTTCGGCCATACCGATGTTAACGTGTCCCAAGACTCGGGCTGGAGCTCCGGGCTGGGCTGGGGGTGCGGGAGGGGGAGAGGGGATCAGGAGCTCTATCTTTAACTGCAGACAGCTGTTTGTTCGTGCTTCAGTGACAGCCATCAGTTGCTCTCCGCAGCTGTTCCAAGCACGTCTGTCTGCACAAGGCAGTGTGTTTACATACTGGGGTCGGGGAAGATGTCAGGTAGAGAGTCAGAGAACATGACAAGTGTCAGCCTGGCTCAGGTGACAGAAGGTTGTGGGTTCAAGCCCCCATGTCAGGACTTGGGATCGCATAGTCTAAGCTGACACTCCACTGCAGGGGGTGTTGCATTGTCGGAGGTGCCGTCCTTCAGATGAAACGTTAAACCGAGCTCCCCGTCGGCCTGTTCAGGCGGATGTTAACGATCCCGTGGCGTTGTTCAAAAAGAGGAGAGAGTTTCTCTCTCTCCCAGTGTCCTGGCCAACAATCCCCCAAATAAAATTGGTCACTTACTCCATGACTGTTTGTGGGACACAGCAATAATAATCCTATGTGCTCCTTGTCCAGCTAGGACTTCCCTATCTATTTAGGCTTTGGCTTGAACAGTCAACCGGAATGGAGTGGGTAAAAACCCAACAACCGGTTGTCATTCTGCCCTTCCCTTCCGATGACAAGCCGGGCTGGTCTGTCATCAGCTGTGCCATGGAATGCTGGCCTTGCTGGACTAGCAAGACCGCCACAGAGGGTTAAATCTATTCCAACGTTCCATTGGCAAGTATGTCGCCTTAGGTCCAGTTCAGGCTCAAGGAGACCCCACTTACCTTCTAGGAGGATAGTTAGAAGTTGGTCACTTGAAATTTCATAAGCACAAGTGTGAGCCCTCACTCAGTGGATAGCAGGTAGTGAGGAGCACAATTCAACAACAACTTGGATTAACACAACACCCCTCATGCAGGTAGCGTCCCAGAGCACTTGCCAGTGGCCCATCACGACAGCGAGCTGGTGGGGGGGAGGTGACCATACGCATGGTCGAAGAGGACGGTCTTCAGGCGCGATGTGAAGACGGGGAAGGAAGGGGGGCAAGATGGAGGGCTTGAGGGAGAGTGCTCCAGAGTTTCAGGGCGTTAATGGCTGAAAGTGCGTCCCCCGTTGGAACGGAGGGCAAGCGAGACAAACAGGAGGCCAGAGCCAGCCGAGCGGAGGCATTTTACGCTGAATGCTCAATTCAGCATGAAATACATGACGGCATTGCCACCACCCTCCAGCCCACAGCTCACACAGAAGTCTCTCTAGCCATTCTGCGATGTGGCCGACCCTCACACTTCTCACCAGCACAAGTGGGGAGCCTGGCTTTTTTTGTTGCCCAGCCAGATGTCTGACACACGCAGAAACCCATCACTGTTGCTTAAGAGCCTCCAAACCTAATTGAGAATTCCAGGCATTCCACCTACACCTGGAAATCCCCGAGATAGATTGTTGCGATGGAATGCTCTCTCTCTCTCTCTCTCTCTGGAGGAATGCTTCCTGATTACCTAATTCCCCAAAGTATTAGGCGCAGGTTGACAAGAGCCAACTCTTGGGGGATCCCAAGAGCCCGAACCAGCTAACACCACATAGCTTGCCCATTGAGAGCGCTGTCTGGCCAGCCTTCACGCTGCTTGTCCTGCTAGGACCACCCTACCCGTTAGGACTTTGGTTTGCAGGGTTAACAGGAGCCGAGGGGGAGAACTCCCTGCCCTCAGCGAGCACTGAAGTGGTAGCTTGCTTCCTCAGCTGCTGAGAGGCAGTCAGTACTGCTCGCTGCCCAACGGGAGAAACAGGCTTGCGACTCTCTCACACTCCCAAACCCCCGTACTGCTTCAGAACAGCGAGGCAGCCATTGCAAAGCTCCTCCAGCTCCCCCAGTCCGAAGAGGTGCAGATGTTTCCCATCGGTGACTGTTTAAAGGGGAAGATGATTATATTTAGTGTGAAGTGCCAGGAGCTTGTTGCCTGGTGGTATCAGGTTACCCACTGGGTAGAGCTGCTCTGTTCGTTCTTTGCAAACGGCAAATTAGGCGGTTTATCTCCACGTTGCTCCATCCAGTAGAATCAGTCCCTTCCTTATTACTGAAAAGGAAAAGGCTTTAAAAAGGAGGGAGTCGGTGAGAGAGAGGAAGGAGGGAACGGGCTAGGGATGGATAGGAGTATGTT
The DNA here is from genome assembly GCF_018977255.1 of Callorhinchus milii. Taxonomy (NCBI): domain Eukaryota; kingdom Metazoa; phylum Chordata; class Chondrichthyes; order Chimaeriformes; family Callorhinchidae; genus Callorhinchus; species Callorhinchus milii. The sequence continues at coordinate 952,516 of NW_024704770.1, forward strand.
ACTGTCTAGCCCCACCATCCTGCTGGGGAACGAGTTCATCTTACAGGCACCGTTGCGGAGACCACAGAGAAAATCTAAAAAAGCCTGTGTTTTCTTTGAGGTGGAGATTCTGGACGCAAGAACCAAGGAGAAGCTCTGCTTCCTGGAGAAGGTACGTACAGCCTCGTTACTTCGGGCACTGCACGTGTTGATTATAATGCAGACCGTGATAAGCTGTTTTATCTTGTCCAGAATAGTAGAGCCAGAGGACACGCACAACCTGCGATTGAAGAGGGGTAAATTGAAAACAAATCTGTGGGAACACTACTTCAGCGAGCGAGTAGTAAACGTACGGAACAGGCTCCCTAGAGAGACGGTGGAAGCAGAGAGTGTCAATACTTTCAAGAACAAATTGGATTCTGTTAGGAAACAATATCTCAGGATACAGTATATAGTTTGGGACACAACATGTCATGCAACTGCCAGGATGGTGGAAGACGAACTAAATGGACGTTGGTCTTCTTTCACTAAGAAAATGCTTATGTTCTTATGATTGCAACATTGGAGTGCCGTACGGTAGTGGTTAGAGCGCTCGCCTCGCAAACGAGAGGACCCTGGTTCGATTCCCAGGGTGGGGCGAAATTTTAGGCAAGTTTTCCTGCTCCGCACACCTGTTTACCTCGCACTAAGTGGGTCAGTTGATTAGTGGATCACTTTCAAGGGTTAATAAACCCTTAAAAAAATATTTGGTCGCTCAATCCATGATTGTTTGTGGGGGACACTGCTGTGTGTAATTGGCCGTGTTTCATCCAACAAAATACACAGTCAATTCGCTTTACAATGTATTCTGTGAAGTACTTTGAGACGTCTCAACGATGTGATAAGGCGCTATATAAAATGCAAGGATTGTTATTATTACTCTAATATGGTTGACAGAAAAATCATGAAACAATCTTGTCAAGAGTCCGGAGGAAGGGGTAGCTCAGGGCCGTTTGCCCCAGCGCAGTACTGCAACACGTCAGGACGAAACCTCTTTGAGGACATCAATTTAGGACAGTCAGCAAATGAGGAGCTGAGTCACGTTTTCAAACACAGCATGGTTAGGATGTGGAACATCTTGCTGGGAGAGGTGGTTGAGGCAGAATCTATATCAGTTTTCAAAAGTCAATGAGATAGATATCTAAAAAAGGAGTAAGCTACAGAGGATTGAAAGGATTGCTTTTAAAACAGCCAACAAGGGCACAGTGGGCCAAATGACCTTCTTCTGTGTTGTCGATCGAATAATAATAATAATGTTTGTATTTGATGTAGCGCTTCACAGAATATACTGTAAAGTGAATTGACTGTGTACTTTGCGGGCGAAATTTCTACGGTTCTCAACCTCATGCTTTTTGTATTAAAGCCCCATTTTGGAGCGCGTACACGGCTGTATGCCTCACCAACAACAAGTTCTGTGTGTGTCAGGAGGACGTCCCAAAGCGCTGGACGGTCAGGAATCCGCACCCGAGCTGGTGGTTGGGATCAGGAGGGGCTGGAGGTGGGGAGAGTAGGGGTAGGAGGGTGACCGAAGACCAAAGCCAGCAGAGAGTGCCCAGGGCAACCTTGGTTGTTCCGAATTACCTTCATTCTAGTCAATTCCCTGCTGCTCATCACCAGCAGCCAATACGTTGCCCAACTAGAGAAGTTCGGTCCTCACTCCACAGATAAACCTGGGTCCCTGCTCTGCAAGGAGAACCCCCACTCACTCTCTCCTCTCTGCGGATTTCCAAGCCTCTTCCTGTCCTCTCTTGAGGGTCTTTCCTTGGAGCTTGGTGTAACCCTTCCCTGGAATAGGATAGGTTTGTAAGTTTGAATTCCAATGCTCAGGAACTCTGTGCTAAGCCCCATTTTGACTCCTGGCCAAGTGCAGTCGTGGTAGGGCAGCTGTGGAGCTGCTGATTTCAAAATATGCCAAGAATCCTTCACAGGAAGTGACCCCCACACTGTCAGTGCCCCAAATTCCTCATGTTCCTAATTAGGATCTTGTGTAATTTTGGTGCCCGTCTTGGATTCAGTCTTCATTTAGGAGCCTCCGAATTTTATTTAATAATCCTTGCATTTGATATGGAGCCTTATCACTTCGTCGGGACGTCACAAAGCGCTTCTCAGAATTCACTGTAAAGTGAATTGACTGTATATTTTGTGGACGAAACGCAGCAGCCAATTGTCCCACAAACAGTCGTGGATTGAAATAACCAAATTATTATTTACTTTGAAGGAATTATTATCCCCAGAAAAGCAATCTGCGAATTGACTAACAACTGGGTTCCTATTTACTGCTAGTTAAACAGAAGCATGTGGAGTAAGGAAACTTGCCTAAGGTTTCGCTCTATCTGGGAATCGAACCTGGATCCTGGCTCATTGAGGCAAGTGCTCTAACCACTACACTACAGGACTCCAAATTTTTCCATCACCCAAAAATGACTGAAATATCGGTGACGTGTTTATGAATGTTTTCTGAAATTAAGAGAGTGGGTTTGAGCATATGTCGCGAGGAAATTGAGGAGCCTTATTCCTTACACTTTAATGACCTGTTTTCCCCAGAGATCACAACTCTTAACGTATTCTTTAATAACTTAAGGGAGGGAGCAATACAAATGTCAAAAATCTACGTCTTTGACGGCACTTTCAGTCATCCTTCCCCTCTCGACTGCCACCCCCAACTCAGGTGCTCATCCAACACTGTGAAGCAAGTGCTTTGAACGTCTCCTGACGTGAAAGGCACTGTATAAGCGTAAATTGTATAGTAACATAGTTTATCCTGCAATAGATAGAGCAATGATTCTGATAGTTGTGTACTGGGTGGTGGGGGCTAACATCTTTAATGTCTCTCTCCGTCTTTTCCCCTCCTTCCCCTTCTTTAGGTCATGCCTGAAGTCCTTCGCTTTCGAAAATGCTTACAGCCACCTCCCCCTCCCCCCGGCTCGGCTTCATGCTCCGCCACCGTCAAGCGCTCCGGGACGCTACCCTGAGTGAGGGGCGGGGCGCAAAAGCAAGTTGTTGTTGTAGTTGCGAGTGAACCATTAGGTCAGGCCACTAGCACGAGCCTGACCTTGACCCAGGTTCTTGAGTTGTTGTTTTCTGACTCACGAGGACATCCTGTACGGAGAGAGTCCAGCACTGGGCCATTGTGATCAATAGACAAAGATTCCCATTGTGCCTCACACAGATCTCTCTATTGTAAGAATCAATGACGTCCTCTGCAGCCTATGTGTGTGTCTGTGTGTGTGTCAGAATGTGATGACCAGTGTTGTGGTGGAAGGCAAGGCACAGGATGGGATCGCTGTGTGCTGTAAGCTTCACTCCCTGGTCTAGTGCATTGGGAGCCGTGCTGCCCTGCCTGCAGACGACATGTTGTGGAGTCCTGTCGCTCAGTGGTTAGAGCACTCGCCTCGCAACCGAGAGGACCCGGGTTCGATTACCTGGCAGGGCAAAACCCAAGGCAATTTTCCTTACTCCTTATTACTAATTCACAGTCAATCCACTTTACAGTACGGTATATCCAGTGAAGCGTTTTGAGACATCTCGACGACGTGATAAGGCGCTATATCAAATGCAAGGATTATTATTATTACCACCCACAGCACTGTTTCCGCTGCCCGAAGAAACGGTGACAAAGCAGAATTGTCCTACAGATGAATCCACTTCCACATTCAGCATCACTTCCCTCCTCACTCAGCCCTGTTGTTCTGCACTTTAGCTTCCAGGAGCTGAGGCTGAGTCCAGACGAGAAATCTACAGGGTGTCCTCAAAGTCCTGTCACCCCCATGTATTTTTCCTGTCGTGCACTGACCCAACACCTGAAACGTGTGGAAGACTGATGAGAATTGTGTTTAGAAGTTACTTAATTGTGTTCAGTCCAAGTGTTTAACTGTTTAGACGTCTAGAGGATGAGTGTGGTGTGTGTGTGTGTGAGCGCCATAATTTTCAAGGCAAATAATGATCTGTCGCCATGTTTTTTTTTTGTCAGCCATGTGTCTGACACATGGAGAAACCCATCGCCGTTGCTTAAGAGTTTGCAAACCCAACTGAGAATTCCCTGCATCCCGCCCACACATGGAAATCCCAGTGACAGATTGTTGGAATGGAATACCCTCTCTCTCTCTCTCTTTCTCTCCCCCTGGAGGGACACATCTGCTTAGCTAATTCCCAAATGCATTAGGCGCAGGTTGGCGAAAGCCAAGGCTTGGGGGGGATCCCAGAGTGTGCGTTAAGGTAACTGCTTGGAGTCTGACCAGCTAAAACCGCATAGCTTGCCATTGATATTTCTGTCTCACAAGCTTTCCCGCTGCTCGTCCAGCTAGGACAACCCCACCCATTTGTGCTTTGGCTTGCAGGAGCTTAGTGGGATGACTCCCTACCCCCAGCGACTGGTCAGGGAGGCACAGAGCTGTACCTTGTAACCTTGTTGCGTGTGTGTGATTTCATGGGTTCAGTATCCAGTGTCCTGCTGCTGAGAGACGAAGGCTGTAGCAGGTGCATAGTAAGATTCGCACGACTTTCACCTCTCCTCTTACAGCCATTTGCTTGCTCTGTGTCGGGCTGTGGAATCTGCTCCCTTGGTACATGATTCACGCTGATATGAAAAGGTTGTGGGACTCATTGGGAGAGGATAGATTTGAAAACTCCCATCTACGTGTGTGTGCCTATGTGTCAGGTGCTGGTCACTGGCACGAGCTTGGAAAGTCCAGCTTCTCTCCCTCCCCCCACCCCCCGCTCGCGCTAGCCATGCTCCCTTCCCACTGCCTACCCCTCTCCAGCCTGCTCCATACCCCCCATCCCATGTTTGTGGGACACTGCTGTGTGCAGTTGTCTGCCGCTTTGACACAAACAAAATACACAGTCAATTCACTTTATATTGGAGTCCTGTAGCTCAGTGGTTAGAGCACTCGCCTCGCAAGTGAGAGGACCTGGGTTTGATTCCCGGCAGGTCGAAACATTGGGCAAGTTTCCTTACTCCACACACGCCTCTGTTGACCCGGCAGTAAGTAGGAACCCGGTTGTTAGTCGATCGGCGGATCACTTTTCTGGGGGTAATAATTCCTTCAAAAAAATGTTTTAAGGATTAAAAATTCGTCACTCAATCCACGACTGTTTGTACGGACGCTGCTGTGCGCAATTGGCTGCCGCGTTTCGCCCGCAAATTATACAATCAATTCACTTAACAGTATATTCTGCGAAGCGCTTTGAGACGTCTCGAAACTCACAAAACTCCGCTCCCCGATCCCCCCAGTCCTGGCCAGACTGCACTGGCTGCCTGTCCCAGAGAGGATCGATTTCGAGATCCTCACCCTTGTATTCAAGTCCCTGCACTCTCTGCACCCCCCCGACCTCTCTGACCTCCTCGCTCCTCAAAACAGTACCCGTTGCCTTCGTTCCTCCGGGTCTGGCCTCCTCCGAGTCCTCTCCACCTTCGGCGGCCGTGCTTTCAGCCACTATGCCCCGAGGCTCTGGAACTCACTCCCTTCGTCTCGCTCCCTCCCTCCCTTCCCATTTTCAGGTCTCTGCTGAAGACCTTTCGTTTCGACCACGCCTTTGGTCACCTTCCCACCTTCCCCACTCCCCCCCGGCTCGGTCCCGGGATCCGTTTCTGTAAAGCGCTCAGAGACACCGTCCGTTGTGGAGGGCGCTATATAAATCCAAGTTGTTGTCTCGAAGAGGTGATAAGGCGCTGTATCAAATGCAAGGATTAGTAATGTTATTCTGTGAAGAGCTTTGAGACATCTCATTGTTGGGATGGGGTTCCAACCGGTGGTGGCAGAAAGACTTCCTCCTTCTGTCCCTCCCTCCCCAATCATGTCCTTCTGATAATAATAATTATTATTATTCTGTCTCGTTCCCTCCTTCACGGAGTGCTGTGCAAGGTGCTGTGTAAATAATAATAATAATAATAATCCTTGCATTTGATATAGCGCTTTTCACGTCGGGAGGACGTCCCAAAGGGCTTCACAGAATATACTGTAAAGTGAATTGACTGTATATTTGTGGGCGAACGCGGCAGCCAATTGCGCACAGCAATGTCCCACAAACAGTCGTGGATTGAAAATGACCAATTTATTATTGTTTTTGGTTTTGGAGGGATTATTATTAGGCTCTGTGTGGAGTAAGGAAACTTGCCCAAGGTTTCGCCCTCTGCCGGGAATTAAACTCAGGTCTCTCGCTTGCAAAGCGAGTGCTCTAACCACTGAGCTACAGGACTCCAAATGTCCTTTGTTGTTGTTGTTCCCCATTGCTGGCCACCCTGCCGTGGTCTAGCCCCTTTGCCAGCCTCACTGCCCATCACACTGCACTGCCGACCAACCCTCCTCCTGCCATGGAAGGTGTGATACCAAATGTAAGGACTGTTTATTACTATTTTACAGGTAGAGCCAAATGCCACTATCGGGGAGATCAAGGCTATGTTCCATAAAATCCGTGAGTATGAAGCTGTGTCTCCATCTGTGTGTGTTGGTGAGTGTGTTTCTGTCTGTAACAGTGGGGTATAGGGGGGGTTGTGTGTGTGCAGTTTTGTGTATCTGTGCATGTCCTCTCCCTTACTTCTTCCCTCCCTCTCTCTCTTATCTCGTCTTCGAGACGTTTCAAAGCGCTTCACAGAGTATATATAAAGTGAATTGACAATATTTTGTGGGCGTGCATACCTTCCTGTGAAGCTTTGAGACGTCTCGGAGATGAAATGGTCATCAATGCTATTGTCTCCGTTCTTTTCAGACACTCATTGGTACCCTGCCAGGCAGTCCATCAGGCTGGATCCCAGTAAGTCTGATCCACTGGCAGATACTGTGCTGGGAACAGAGGGGTGGGGGGAGGGTGGTCCAGGCCAGCTCGGTGCGCGACACAGGGGTTGCAAAAACCATAAGTGTGTGCGCGTGTCGAGGGCTGTGTGTGTGACGAGGGGTGTGTGTGTGTGCGTGTGTCAAGGGGTGTGTGTGTCTCGAGGGGGGGGTGTGTGTGTGTCGAGGGATGTGTCAAGGGGTGTGTGTGTGTACGCGCTCGAGGCTGTGTCTGTGTGTTACGTGTACAGAATGCCCTGTAGTTTAGAGGCTAATGTTGCTGTCTATGTCCTGGTTGCAGAGGGGGCAATGCTGAAGGATGAGGATATACTACAGAATCTGCCCGTTGGTACAACCGCTACTCTGTACTTCAAGGACCTGGGGGCTCAGATTGGATGGGTCACGGTAAGTCTGGGGGAGGCTAAAGAACCAATAGGTTTATACAGTAACTAATACAGATATCACACTATTTCAGTGAACGAGTGGTAAATGTATGGAACAGGTTCCCCAGGTGGAAGCAGAAAGTTTCTGAAACAACAAGATTACATTTGTATAGCGCCTTTCACATCGGGAAGATGTCCCAAGGCGCTGGACAGTGTACAACGTTACAGACCCAAGCTGGGGTCGGGGGGGAGAAGGGAGGGGAGGTGAAGGGGGGTGAGCGATGGCAAAGAGAAGGTCTTGAGGCAGGACTTGAATGAGGCTAAGGAGGGGGCGAGGTGGAGTGACTGGGGGATGGAATTCCAGAGGTTGGGGGCAGAGTGGCTGAAGACTCTCCCACTAATGATGGGACGGTTGGGTCGGGGGACGTGGAGCAGGCCGGAGCGGGGGGAGCGGGCGGGTTGGTAGGGGGTTAGGTCGCAGAGGCAGGGTGGGGCGAGGCCATGGAGGGCTTTGTAGGTGAGGACCAGGATCTTGAACTGGATCCTCTGAAGGAAAGGAGGATTCTTTCAAAAGCAAATTAGAAGCAGGATATGGTTTGGGACATGACACGTGCATGTGACGGCCAGGAGGATGGTGGAAGACCAGGAGGGTGAACCTTGGTCATCTTTCTTCTAGTAATTCTTATGTTATGTCACCGGTGGCTGACGGACTGACCTGACCTTGTTGGAATATTGTGCTGTGACGGTCTCTAGTCCAGTTCCTGAGCAATATTCCAGCGCAGCCCGGCCTGGCTCATCGACAGGACCTGGAAGGACAGACCAGTCATTGAGAGCAGTGAATCATCCCACTCAACTCTTGTTAACCCTGCAGCCAAAGCCCTAATGGGTAGGGTGGCCCTAACCGCAAAGGCAGTGGGAAGCTGTGTAGTTTAGCTAAATTCCAATGCACATATACACACACACGCGCGCGCGCATTCCTCTATTAAGGGAATTCCTGCAATGGTGTATTTGTACAAATGCGATTTATTAGCGTGGGTGATGAGTGTGGGGGCAGGGCAGTTTAGGAGATGTGTGTGTGTGTGTGTGTTTGGTTATGTGTGTCCATGTGTTTATGTGTGTATGATTTTTGTTTGTGTGTGTGCATTTTTGTGCGTTTGAATTTTGTGTGTGTGTGTGTGTGTTTTGTGTGTGTTTTTGTATGTGTGCGCGCTCACTCGTCAGTCGCTGTCTCGGGCCCAGCTGATATGTGTGTGTATTTTTCAGGTGTTTCTGACGGAGTACGCAGGGCCGCTCCTCATCTATCTCCTCTTCTATTTCCGACTCCCGTTCATCTACGGCAATAAACATGCCTTCACTTCCAGCCCCTACTCTGTCGTGCAGTAAGTGAGACCCTGACCTGCTGTCAAGAGTTGCCGGCTTTCCGTCAGTAAATGGGGAAACCCATTACAGTGGCTCCTGAGGTGGGTGAGTGGGGGATGGTCCTGTGAAGCCCACACTGCTGATGACAGCACAGCCCGGCCTGGCTCATCGGCAGGACCTGGAAGGGCCGACCAGTCCCTTGGGGCAGGGAATCCTCTCACTCAGCTCCTGTTAACCCTGCAGCCAAAGCCCTAACGGGTAGGGTGGTCCTAGCTGGACAAGCAGTTGGAAGCACAGTATTGCTGGGGAGGAGGGGAGGAATTTAAAAATCAACTACCAGTGGAGATGGGTTCTTGGTTGCCAATCCTTGGCTCTTACCATCTTGCACCTAATCTCCAGAATTGGGTAAGCAGGGCTCGAGAGAGAGAGAGGAAAGAGAGAGAGAGAGCGAAAGAGAGAGAGAGAATGCACATTCCATTCCAGACCCACGGAAATTTCCATGCGTAGGTGGCAAACATATGGAACTCTGTCTGTTTTGGATACTATGAAGCGTGGTGATGGGTTTCCGCTTGTCCGACACCCGGCTGACCCGAACAGAGCCACAACATTGCCGCTCAGCTCCAGCCTAGCCTAGCAGTGTCTGGGACTGTGTGTGCAGAGTGTGGAGGATGGCAGAGTGTGGAGGATGGCAGCGTCTTCTTAGTATTAGGTGAGATTAGGGTTAGGAGAGAGATGCAGAAAAAGGGGAGTGTTCATCAACGCCAGTAAGTGGTTTGACGTCCGATTGCGTTTGCGTTAGGGTCAGGAGTAGACCATTCGTTGATTAGCAGATCGCTTTCTGGGGTTGATAATCCCTCAAAAAAAATAATGTGGTCACTCAGTCCACGACTGTGGGACACTGCTGTGAACGATTGGCTGCTGCTGCGTTTCGCCCACAAAATACACAGTCAATTCACTTTACAATATTCAGTTAAACACTTTGAGACTTCTCAAAGACATGATGAGGTGCTATATCCCCAGAAGGCTGTAGAACCTGGATCCATTAACATTTTCAAGGTCGAGGTGGAGAGATATTTGTTAGGTCAGAGTATCAAGGGATATGGGGCAAAGACAAGTAAACGGACTTGAGGTACAGATCGGCCATGATCTTATAGACTGGCGGAATAGGTACGAGGGGTTGAATGGCCTCCTGTTCCTTTGTGTTGAGGCTGGAATGTGGGATTAACACCGGTCTCTCCCTGGCAGCCTGGCCTGTGCCTGTCATTCCTTCCACTACATCAAGAGGCTGCTGGAGACGCTGTTTGTCCATCGCTTCTCCCACGGGACGATGCCCTTTCGGAATATATTTAAGGTAAATCTTCCCTAACTTGTGGAGACCTGTAGCTCAGTGGTTAGAGCACTCGTTCCGCAAGCGAGAGGACCCGGGTTGAATTCTCAGGCGGGGCGAAACTTTAGGCAAGTTTTCCTACCCCACAAGACTCTGTTTACCTAGCAGTAAGAGGTTGTTAGTCGATTGGCGGATCACCTTCCGGGGGATAATAATCCCTCCCAATTTTCTTTTAAAAAATGCAATCACTCAACCGACGACTGTTTGTGGGACACTGCTGTGCGCAATTGGCTGCCATGTTTTTTCCACAAACGGGTGTTCTGAGGTCCAGGGCAATGGCTGGCAATTTTATGTTACCAGCTTGGTGAGCTCTGGGTTTGGCTATGTTACCAGCTTGGTGAGCTCTGGGCTTGGCTATGTTACCAGCCTAGTGAGCTCTGGGCTTGGCTATGTTACCAGCTTGGTGAGCTCTGGGCTTGGCTATGTTACCAGCCTAGTGAGCTCTGGGCTTGGCTATGTTACCAGCCTAGTGAGCTCTGGGCTTGGCTATGTTACCAGCCTAGTGAGCTCTGGGCTTGGCTATGTTACCTGAACCACCAAAGCAATCAGCACAGTTTCAGGCACTGGTTGGTTACAGAGCTGTCTCACCCTCCCCCCACCCCCCCAACCCACACTGTGCTCTAAACTCATATCCTGAAGCCAGGTCGTGCCATATGACATACATTAAGTCTCTCTCTCGTTTACCCCTGCCCTCCCCCGGACCGGTGTCTTTTCCTTTCTCTCTCTCGCCCTCTCAATCTTGCTCTGTTTTATTCCCCTCTTCTGGCTTTTTCTTGCTCACTTTCTTTCGCCCTCAGTCTCTCGCTCTGTTTTATCTCCCCTTTTGTCTTTTTCGTGCTCTCTCTCTCTCTCTCTCTCTCTCTCTCGCTCTCTCTCTGTCCTCTTGTCCTCAGATTTACACAATGCATCACACCGCCCTGGGACTACAGTATACTTGAATGGCATTTGAATTGTTTCATTTACTATTCTATGGTTCATTGTAAGAGATAATTTCTCCTGGGACATCCCGTCAGTCTACCAGTCACCGACCTTCCTGGATTTTATTCATCAAAACCTTTTATTGCCTAACAGGCGTGGAAAATACAGTCAAAAATAGTCGGGGCTGGAAAGTAAATAGAAGAATTGCAATGAACGTGACTGACATAATAAACTGTGTCTGTGACCTGCCCACTGCGTTTGCAGATCTGAACTACAGTGTTCTCCGCATTCCAGGCAGTTTTCCTTTCTAATCACTGGAGCTAGTGCGGAGTTAATGGACTCAGAAGTCAATATTGCCTCAGTGGACTGTGGAGTCCTGTATTGTAGTGGTTAGAGCACTCGCCTCACAAGCGAGAGGACCCGGGTTCGATTCCCGGTCAGGGCAAAACCTTAGGCAAGTTTCCTTACTCCACACGCCTCTGTTTACCTAGCAGTAAGTAGGAACCCGGTTGTTAGTCGTGTGACCAATAATAAATTGGTCACTTCAATCCACAACTCTTTGTGGGACGCTGCTGTGCGCAACTGGCTGCGACATTTCGCCCACAAAACACACAGTCACTACACTTTGCAGTGTGTTCTGTGAAGATTTGAGACGTCTCAACACCGTGATAAGGTGCTATATCAATGCAAGGAATATAATTATTGATCACGTTTTCTTCTCCAGAATTGCACCTACTATTGGGGTTTCGCAGCCTGGCTGGCGTATTACATCAACCACCCGCTCTACACCCCTCCCGGTGAGATACAGCGCACACTCCTGGTGGGGCTGTGAGGCCTGGGTAGGCAAGAGCCAGCAATTGACAAGACATCTGCAGGAGCCCCAGTATAACAACCTCCTCCACAGTCACAGGAAACATTACCCGTTTAGTTAGTCGGAACAGAATACATTCAGCGGCACAGGAATGATTTGTCTGCAGGACTATTTGTACATCGACTATTCGAAAAGGGACTTTAAGCTCACAATGTCTGGGCTGACATTCCAGCGCAGTTCTGGGGGTGGTGGGAGGAGAGGGCGTTGTCGGAGGTGACACCCTTTGCCAGAGACTGTTCAGGTGCATGTCAAAGTTCCCAAGAGAGGGGAGTTTCTCTCTCTCTCTCTCTCGAGTTCTGGGCAACAATATCAAATGCAAGGATTATTCTTCGTATTACATCTGTTCAGATGGATGTTAAAGAGCCCACCATTCAAAAAGAGTGTCTGGCCAACAATTCACAATTGTCTGACAATTCAGATAATTGGATTCCGCGTTTCTCTGTGTGTGAGTTGTGTGTGAGTGTATGTAGGTGTGTATGTGTGTGAGTTGCGTGTGAGTGTATGTAGGTGTGTGTGTGTGAGTTGTGTGTGAGTGTATGTAGGTGTGTATGTGTATGTAGGTGTGTGTGTGTGTGAGTTGCGTGTGAGTGTATGTAGGTGTGTGTGAGTTGCATGTGAGTGTATGTAGGTGTGTAGGCGTGTGTGGTGTGTGTGAGTTGCGTGTGAGTGTATGTAGGTGTGTATGTGTATGTAGGTGTGTGTGTGTGTGTGAGTTGCGTGTGAGTGTATGTAGGTGTGTGCGTAGGTGTGTGTGTTTACGGGGGCGGTGGTGAAATGTCCTATTTTCCTATTTTAATTGGCAATCCGATAATTCTGTAGTTATTTTTATTTTTCCAAATTAAGATTAGCCTTTAAGAATTTTTCAAGATGGGTCCCGTTCAACACGGCAGACACGACAATAATAATAATAATAATAATAATAATAATAATAAATCTTGCATTTGATACAGGGCCTTATCAGGTCTCCCGAGATGTCTCGATGCGCTTCACAGAATGCAAAGAGAAATCGACTGTGTATTTCGTGGGCGAAACGGGTTGAGTGGCTTTCTTCTGCGCTGTAAATATCTGCGGTTGTAAAATAATTCTATCTTGCACAGAGATATTGTGCTCGCGGTCATACTCACTGCTTGCAGGGGTGGTTAATGCCATCGGCGAGGGATGTAAATGGTTCCGCGGGGCGGCATTTTTAATGCGAAAGAAATCCTTCCGTTCTTTCAATTTTCCTGTCGCAAAATCTTTTACTGTTATTATCCGAATGCATTTGCGTTTCACAAAAATATTTGCTGTTAATAAAGTAACTGGCGTATCTCCTGTTTTTCTGTGTTCCGTTATGTTTTTCTCCTCCGCCACCACCTACTCCTCTCTTCAGTCTTCAGTGAAAACATCTCAGAGGGGACCTTTCTCGAGGGGTGTAACTTTGTAAATGGGATTGAAAAATTAAACCCGGATGAAATCTTTCAGCCGCAACGAGACAGTAAAGAGGCCACGGGGTTACATTTGCAAAGGGGCGATTTCAGGACAGACACCAGGAAGTGTTTCTTTACCCAGAGGGTAATTAACGACTGGAACAGGGTGGCCAGGACTGGTGGGGGGGGGGGGGGGCGCGGGTTGAGGCCAGGGCGCTGGGACTCGTTTAAAAAGCAGCTCGATGCTGTGATGGGGGCGCAGTTGGGCGAATCTTTTAGACGTGATGAGATCAGCCGGGACAAACGTTCTTATCGTCCAAACCGATCTTTTGATTCCCATAAATAACCCTTTCTGTGGATACAGCACCGAGAACGTCGAAACAGTTTGAGGTTCACAGGAAATTCACTGCTGTAAGATGCACTGACTATGTATTTGTAAACAAAAGTGGCAGCCAATTTGTGCACAGCCATCGTCCCACAAGTGAATGAATGATTTATCCGAAAGATTTGTTGGCCAGGACATCAGGAGAAACTCGCTTCTCTTCTCTTTCCCAGCTGTGGCATGAGATCATTGCAGTCCCTGGTGTTTGTGGAACCCACGCTGCCGAGCGCAGGCAGGTGCAGATCTAAACCAGACCTGATTAATAATAATAATCCTTGCAATTGACATAGCACCTTATCATGTCGTCGAGACGTCTCAAAGTGCTTCACAGAATATAATACTGTAAAATGTATTTTGTGTGAGAAATGCGGCAGCTAATTGCGTACAGCAGCGTCCCACGGACATTCCTGGATTGAGTGACCAAATTATTATTATGGATTAAATTGAAGGGATTATTACCCTCGGAAAGTAATCTGCCAATCGACTAACAACCGGATTCCTACTTACTGCCGGGTAAACATTGGCGTGTGTGTGTGTGGAGTAAGGAAACTTGCCTAAAGTTTTGCCTTGCCCGGGAATCGAAACCGGGGCCTTTTGCTTGTGAGGCGAGCGCTCCAACCACTGAGCTCAGCACTAGTTATTAGGAATATAGGAATTACTAGACAAAAAAAAGACCCAAGTTCCATCTAGTTCGCTTTTACCATTCTGGTAGTTATCATACTGACAGCAATTAATTCTGTATGGATTAGTCTACAAAAAGAGTAGAAAGCATTGGGAACCGTAGATCCACAGTTGCCTGGTCCTTCTAAACCACACTGCACTTTGTTATGTCTCAAATGACCCATTCGACGGGTGGGAATGGTGAGGGAGTGGGTCTGGCGTGGAATGACACAGAGGTACTCATGAACACAGAGCTGGCATGTGTCACGCATGCAAGCAAACACACACACAACCACACTGAGCTGGCATCAAACACACACACACACACACACACACAAAACACGACGTACGCAGACACAACACACACACAACCACACTGAGCTGGCATCAAACACACACACACACACACACAAGACAGACCACACACAGACAACACACAGACGCAGACACCACACACACATTACTCACAACAACTCGACGTACTGAAGAATTGCAGACGCTGCACATTTGTCAGAGCATTTTACTGAGCGCTTTCCCTTCTGCAATCTGATTTCTCTATTACTGCGTATCGTACAACACACAGAGATGGGGCAGGTTCACTCAGGCTACAGTCACTACAGGAACTCCAACACAGGAGCCTCGGGGCAGCTGTCGCAATGCCACGCAACCCAACGCCCCCCCCTTTATAACAGTGCTAAACCCCCGGCACTTCACCAGGACCTCACGGACAGTGGGGGCGACAGCCTGAAGGCCCTGCACACGCGGATTGGGGACCGGCTCACACATGCTCAATGGGACAAAGCGGACTTGTGATTCGTAACTCGTCTCTCACCACCGTTCCTTCCCTCTGACCAACACCGCGGAACCTGACCCGAGTGACACCGGGAGGGGAGGAGGGTGCCTTTTGGGATAACTTGGGAGGATGGGGTGGTGGTGGTGGTGGGGGGGGGGGAACAGAGCTGCTAACACACGCAGAGTGGGAGGGGAAACGGCAGCACACGGTATGCACGCTAAGAGGCAGTGAGAGGGTGGGGGGGGGGGGGGGGGGGGAGAAAGAGAGGAGGATATTAGATGCACTAACCGTGTGCTACCCCTCACGATGGATCAGCTTAGAGCAGGGATAGAGGGAGATGGGGTGGGTACGGAACGGGGAGGGAGGGAGGGATTAGTCAGCAGAGCCTCGTGCTTGTGACATGGGACCTACAATAGGAAGGGGATGATGGCGGAGCGCAGAGGAGGGTAATCACGGAAATCCTTCATGTAACTGCGGTGTTTGCCCTTCGCCCAGATCGTCATCTGGATGAAACCGACCAGCGAGAACAAGCCAACTGAGAGAGAGAGAGAGACAGAAAGAGAGAGAGAGAACCGTGTCAGTCCATATTGACAATTGTAGTGACATTTTGTGTGCAAACACAGCAAGTCATTTTACACCCAAACGAATGATTATTATTTCTGTTTTTTTTCTGGAGGGATTATTACCCCCGGGAAAGCCATCCACCAATCGACTAACAACTGGGTTCCTACTTACTGCTGGGGAAACAGGGGCGCGTGTGTGGAGTAAGGAAACTTACCCGAGGTTTTGCCCTGCCCAGGAATCGAACCCGGGTCCTCTTGCTTGCGAGGCAAGTGCTCTAACCACAACACTGCAGGACTCCTTTGACATCTACCCGAAGAGCAGGCAAATATGTTCTTACTTTTTCAAGCTCTCTAGTCTGTACCAGGGCACTGGAGATGACAGCGCAGCCAACTCCCCCCCACCAACACCTCCACCCCTCCTCAACTGTTAAATGACTGAACAATAAAGTCCCTCACCTGGTAGACACTGAGTCATCAGAGTGAAGCCAATCCACGACCCGACCTGCACAGAGAGAGAGAGAGAAAGCAGCAGTCAATTTAACCGGCACAGCAACCGACACCCACCCACCCACACGCACCTTGTCTGTCTGCCTGGATAGACCCTAAAGGTCCCGTAGCGCTATTTGGAAAAGAAAAGGGACTTTTTCTCTCTCTCCCAGTGTCCCGGCCAACAATCCCCCAAATCAAACTGGTCGCTCACTTCATGGCTGTTTGCCCGCAAAATACGCAGTCAATTCACTTTACATTATATTTTGCCAAACGCTTTGAGAATCTCAACGATGGGATAAGGCGCTGTACCAAATCCAAGGATTATGGTTATTATTTAATCACTGATGTCGCCCTGTTTTGAATCGTTTTGAAGAGTATCCAGCTCCTGAATTCCCTCCATTAGTTCAGACGCCTCAATCGGATCAACCCTTTACTTAACCTTCTCAGCTCTGGGGAACAGAAGCCAAAGCGAACCCAGCCTCTCGGCACAGCTGAACCTGTTGATTTCAGCGATTAATCTGTGAATCATCACTGGACCCCTTCTGAGGCCAACATATCCTTCCTAACATAGCACAGCTCAGTGTCAGAGACCACTCGCTGAGGGAACACATGCTGGCTAGCCAACGGTAAGCTCCTTTACGTCTCGTTTCAGAGAAAAACCATCTTGTTCTACTCCCCCCACCCCTGCCCTTTCTGCATTACCGAAAAAAATTTGGTCACTTCAATCCACGACTGTTTGTGGGGACGCTGCTGTGTGCAATTGGCTGCTGGGTTTCACCCACAAAATATACGGTCAGTTCGCTTTACAGTATATTCTGTGAAGCCCTTTGAGACGTCTCTAAGACATGATCAGGCGCTGTATCAAATGCAAGGGTTATTATTATTAGCTGTCCAAACCTCAACACAAGTCGTCCAAATAAGGCCTGACTGGCGTTCTCCAAAACCAGGCCAGCGTTTCCTACAGCATTAATCATCTCTGAAGCGATCCCAGGGCTCGGTGGGAGGTTTACCGTCCGGAATTCCTCCCGTTTTACTTCAGCCAATTCCTTCCTCGTCCCTCAACATCGGCCAAAGTGTAACATTAGCTTTGGTTCGTCTTTCTGCTCTCGCTCTCTCTCTCTCCTTCAAGCCCGACACTGAATTCAATCATATTACTCTCCCTGTTCCCAAGACGTCCATTAAGCTGACTATTCCTGGCTAATTGCTCATCAGAATGAAGCCATGTTTGGCTGGCCTGCTTCCCTGTGGGTAATAACACATGATGGTTCAGAAAAGTATCCAGTTGGCGTTCGTTCGAGAAATGAACTGCCTTTTCCACTGGTAGCTTTGTTGTATTTTCGCCACAAAATACACAGTCACTCCACTTTGCCATACTTTGCTTGGGAGACGTCTCAATGACATAATAAGGTGCTATATCAAATTCAAGGATTATTATTATTATGATGGGCTATTCCCACCCCCAGCGCTGGTGCCCGGCCAGCAGTGTCGAGCGCTTTGAGGCGTCCTCCCGACATCAAAGGCGCTGCGTAAATGTAAATGATATAAATTGTAATCGGAATCGAGTTAAAAATCTCTGACTTGTTTTTCCTCTACAAGCTTCCCTGATCTGCCTGTACCTACAGGGTGTTCACAAAGTCCTGTTACCAACCCCCCCCCCTTGTGTTTTTTTCCCCCCTTACAGTGAATGTTTATTTGAGTCGAGCGTAACAGTGTCTGTGTTACACAAGATGTCGCACCAAACATGGAGACGGATCATTATCTGCCGTGACCACGATGGCTCGCTCACTCACGCGCACCGATTGGTACTGAATACAATTGTCTCGCTTCTAGTTACGATGATCATCATTCTTCCACACGTTTCAGTGGTCGGTCAGTGCATGGTAGAAGAAAAACGTGGGGGGGGGATGTAACGGGACTTTGTGAACATTCCTCAAGCGCAGTCTCGCAGTCAAAAGGCCCACACACAAAAAAAACAACCAGCTCACAGCCATGTGTAGGTGGCGGAGGCGATGTGGAACTCCGCCTGGTTTTGACACTCGTAAGCATGGTTTCCACGTGGCTCTGACACTCAGCTGACCAAAAAAACCCAAACAAATAAAAACTCCAGTCCGTGTTTTGACAATAATAATAATTAATAATCCTTGCATTTGATACAGAGCCTTATCACGTCATGTAACGTCATTTCACGAATGTAAAGTGGAGTGGCTGTGTAATTTGTGGGAGGAACACGGCAGCCAATTGCGCACAGCAGGGCCCCACAAACAGTCATGGATTGAGTGACCAAATTATTATTATTTGCTTTTTTTTTGAAGAGGGATTATTACCCCTGGAAAGCGATTCGCCAATCAGCTAACAACCGGGTTCCTACTTACTTCTGGGTAAACAGAGGCGCGTGCGTGTGGAGTAAGGAAACTTGCCCAACGTTTAGCCCTTGCCCGGGAATCGAACCTGGGTTCCCCTCGCTGGCGAGGTGAGAGCGCTAACCACTCCACTATAGGACCTTGTGCTCTGCCCACAACGACTCTCTGCCCGCATTTCTCTCCGAGCAGCGACTCACCTCATACGTGTAGTTTGGACATGAGACAAAAATGAAGAGCCAGGTGAACGGGTTCTTTGTTGGCAAAGGAATCCTGCGGGTCTTTGAGCCTGAAAACAGAACGAGACAGATCATCAGCTACTCCTGCTCATGAAAGAGTGGAGGACAGGAGCGAGTGGAGGACTCTGCCTTACAGTGATATATTAATAGTAAAGATAGTCCTTGCATTTGATATAGCGTCTTATCACGTCTTCCGAGACGTCTCAAAGCGCTTCACAGAAAGGCAGGGCGGGGAGGGCAGGGCGGGGAGGGTAACTGGGGGCAGGGAGGAGGGTAACCGGGGGCAGGGAGGAGGGTAACGGAGGGGCAGAGGGGAGGGGGGTAATCAAGCGCCTCACGCTGACTCTCACCCGGGGGCCGCAGGTTTCTCAGAGCCACGTGGATGGAGAAGTTTCCCATCTGGCAGAACTGGAGGAAAGAGCGGAGATTACAGTCACAGCGAACACTGGTTACTGCACACAAACCCAGTGTGTACACACATACCCCAGGCTCCTGCACACACAGGCGCTCACACACACTCGCAGACAGACAGACATGCACACCCCAAACAAACACACACACACACAAACATACATACGCGCACAGACATGCATACACAAACAGGCGCACACCCATACACACAGGCGCGCACACACACACAAACAGGCGCACACACACACAAATACACAAACAGCTACACACATACAAACAGGCAGACACACACACACACAGCCAGGCAGGCGCGCGCACACACACACACACAGACAGACAGGCACACACACAGATGGAAAAAAACTGCACACACAAGTTAAAGGGCTGAGGAGCAGGTAAAATCAGGTAAAAGAGGAACACAGAGTCCCACCTCAAAGGGTCAAGCACTTACCAGGAACAGGACAAGGGCCAATTTCACTTGCTTATCCCCGTAGGCTGGGACAAAATCAGAGGAAAGGGATTATTTACAGGATAAACTGCCACCCCAGGCCAGCACTAGCCGTGGTAAACAAGAACAACAACCTGATCTGTGACGGGGGGTGTCTGTGTAAATGCAAGGGTTATTATTATTAGCTGTCCAAACCTCAACACAAGTCGTCCAAATAAGGCCTGACTGGCGTTCTCCAAAACCAGGCCAGCGTTTCCTACAGCATTAATCATCTCTGAAGCGATCCCAGGGCTCGGTGGGAGGTTTACCGTCCGGAATTCCTCCCGTTTTACTTCAGCCAATTCCTTCCTCGTCCCTCAACATCGGCCAAAGTGTAACATTAGCTTTGGTTCGTCTTTCTTTTGGTCACTTCAATGCATGACTGTTTGTAGGACGCTGCCGTGGGCAATCGGCTGCCACGTTTCACCCACAAAATACGCGGTCACTCCACTTTGCAGTCTGTTCCGCGAAGCGCTTTGAGACGTCTCGAAGGCGTGGCAAGGCGCTGTATCGAATGCTATGATGGTGGTGATGGTGATGATCGCTCTCTGCCCCCAGCACGAGCATGAGATCAGTCAGCTGAAGGAGAAACTCGAGGCCATTTGTGAGAAGCAGAAACGCTTTGAGAAGCAGATGGAGGAGTACGTGGAGCGAGTGCTGCGGGAGAGTGAGGACAAGCAGCGAGTTCAGCTGGAGGAAAAGGAGCAGCAGATAAAGGAACTACGCAGGTAGACAGCGAAGCTCGTAGCTGCGCTGGAGCAAAGAGATAGCACCTGCGCAGCGGAGGCCTGGTCGATCAGGGCATTCACACCAACAGTTCTAAGCGCTTCCGTCAGGCGTCGCTGCCGTGGCATCGAGCAGGGGAATGGCAGGAGAGGATAGGAGCGGTGGGTCGGGAGCGCTGTCAAAGCCTCGCAAGCGAGAAGACCTGGGTTCGATTCCCAGGCGGGTCAACCTTAAGCAGGTTTCCTTACTCCACACACACACACACACACGCGCGCCCCTCTGCTTATCCAGCAGTAAGTAGGAACCTGGTTGTTAGTCGCTTTCCGGGGCGTAATCATCCCTCCTCCCCGCACCCCCCCGAAAAAATTAAATTAAATTAAACATTTGGCCACTCATTCCATGGTGGTTTGTGGCAATTGGAAGCCGCGTTTTGCCCACAAATACACAGTCGCTACACTTTACAGTATATTCTGCGAAGCGCTTTGAGACATCTCGAAGACGTGATAAGGCGCGACAGCAAACTCGAGGATTATTATTACTATTAGATACCGTCGCGGCAATTTCCGATACATATGCTCTGCGAAGCTCTTTGAGACATCTTCTGAGGCGAAGGATGATTATCGTTATAAATGCAAGATGTTGCTGTTGTTGTTGATGGGATTCCTTGTTCTTACAGACTGGAGAAGATTGAAGAGGAGCGGAAGAAAGACATCGAGAAACTGGAAGCCGCTGGAGACAACATCCAGAAGATCCAAGACTTGGTGAGCGATACTCACTAGTTACTAACACACCGGGCTCTCAATGGCCGAGCTCTGTGTGGGTTTAGCCGGTTAGACTCCCGGCAGTTACCCCAACGCACATTCTGGGCTCCCCCTCTAAGCCTTGGCTCTCGCCCACCTGCGCCTAATATTCTCCGGAATTAGGTAATCAGGATGCATCCCTCCAGGGAAAGAGAGAAAAAGAAAGAGAGAGAGAGAGAGAGAGAGCGCATTCCATTCCAACGATCTACCTTTGGGATTTTTATGAGTAGGTGGGACGCAGGGAATTCTCAGGAATTCTCAAAGACGGTGATGGGTTTCCGCGTGTGTCGAAACAAAACGGCCACTGAGCGTAATTGCCGGCACAGACACGATGGGCCGAATGGCCTCCTTTCTGTATAATTCTATGATAGTGTCAGGCAGGCGGACGATGAGGTTTAATTATGGAGGGACTTGGCTCCACTCATTCCCAACACTGGCCAATGGACTCATTGTCCCAAAAGCTCTTCATCGATTGTCACATACCACATGGACAGAAGAACAATTTGCATTGACACAGCGTCCCTCGCACAGGGTTGCGTCTCAGAGCGCTTGTCAGTGGTGGGATGGGGGGGGGGGGGGGGGGTGCACGACACCGACCTGCAGCTGGGAAAGGAGGAGGCAAGGCCGAGGGATTGAGGGAGACACATGTCACTCGGCCCACTCAGTCCGTGTCGGTATTTATACATCAAAAAAGAGCCTCCACCCTTCCTGTACTCGCTATTCTTTCCTGCGACAAATTAACACCAAGTTTCCTCTTTACCCCTTAAGACGCTTTCTGTTTCAACTACAATATCTGACAGCGAGTTCCACATTCTCACACCCCTCTGCAGAGAACCGTTCCTCCTAAACCAGATGTTTAGAGCTGTAGTTAGCAGTGGTGGTGTGCTCACATCCCCTCATTTGTGGACTCCCCAACAGCCTGTTAACGTCCCCTTTATTGAATCCTTTTATAATCTTAAACCCCTCGATTAGGTTCCCCCCTCAATCATCCTAACCCAAGAGAAGAACGCTGCCATCTGTTCCATCTCTCTGGATAACTGAACGCTGCACTCATCGCAAGATGGGGGTTTGGATGACTAAGGCCCTTCGGCTCATCTGATCTCATCCCTTCAGAACTCTTGCCAACCTGCGCCTCATACTTTCGGGAATTAGGTGAGCAGGAAGCGTCCCTCCAGGGAAAGAGGGCGAGAGAGAGAGAGAGAGAGAGAGAACACGTTCCATTCCAACAGTCCATCTCTGGGACTTCCATGTGCAGGTGGGATGCGGGGAATTCACAATGTAACTTGGAGACTGTCAAGCGACGGTGATGGGTTTCGGCGGGTGGCAGACACCCGGCTGGCACCCCGAGGAAACTTCCTGTTATCTGGCCCGACATCGCTGGGACTTTTGTCTCGATCGTTACCTATTTATTTTTTTGAAGGGGTTATTATCCCCGGAAAGCGATCCGCCATTCGACGAACAACCGGGTTCCTGCTTAAACAGAGGTGTGTGTGTGCGCGGAGAGTAAAGAAACTTGCCCGGTGTTTCGCCCTGATCCACCCGGGAATCGAACCCAGGTCCTCTCGCTTGCGAGGCGAGTGCTCTAACCGCTGAGCTACAGGTCACGAGATGTATGTCGTCTCTCGCTCAGTTTTCCCCCGGGTAGTCATCCTTGCAACTTAATATTTTCGCTGCCTTCCACAAGCCGTGGACCTTTCAGATCTCTGCAGGTCCTATCTCGGAACCATGCGTCCAGATTTTTGGGGGGAATGTGTACGCGGCTGCGCCTCCATCCTCGCCCGGCTCCACTGGCTCCCCAACCCCCAGCTCACATCCCCAACCCGGGGGCTTGAACCTACAACCTTCTGACTCCGACCCGACTGAGCCAAGCCAACACCTCACAGTAGGTGAGGAGTTTCGATAGCGCAGATCAGGAGGAACTGTTTTCACTGGTCTGCGGGTCAGTGACCGGACAATTGGCAAAAAAAAAAACCCAGAGGGGAGACGAGGAAACATGTTCTTACGCAGAGATTTGTTACGGTTCCGGAACGCGCTGCCTGGAACGCTGGTGGAAACTGATCCAATGACAACTTTCAAAAGGGAATTGGAAAGGAAAACTTTGCAGGGCTGTGGGGAAAGAGCGAGGGAGTGGGATTGAACTGGGCAGCTCTTCCAAACAGTCGGCACAGGCACCATGGGCCGAATAGCCGCCTCCTGCGCTGTAATATTCTACAATTCTATGATTCTACTGCAGTGAGAGCCTCCGTATACAGTGACGTGGTGAATGGACTCGGCAACGCACGTGATACCTCACACGTGGTAACTCGCGCAGAGCCCCGGGTACAGTGTAGTTGTACTTACCTTTTCATGTGGTTTGAAATCATCAATCACTTGCTCCCTGGGCCCACCTTCCTGCTCACAGTTCATCTCCCAGGGGACGTGAGACTTTCTTATAGAGTCCACAGATATGAGGCGAGTGTGCTTCTGTCAGAGAGAAGACAAGGTGCGAGACTGTAAATGGAACCTCCTCACGAGCTCCCGCTTAACAACCCTGAACTTTGTCGGTCTCAAGTCCCTGGAACTGCAAACAGCTACTCGAGAGATTCAGGAGAAGAAGACCCTCTTCATCTATTTGTTTCAAGTGGTTACTACTACTAATAATAATCCTTGCACTTGATACAGCGCTTTTCACGTCTTCCCGACGTCTCAAAGCGCTTCACAGAACACACTGTAAAGTGAATTTACTGTATATTTGTGGGCGAACGCGGCGGCCGATGGCGCACAGCAATGTCCCACAAACAGTCGTGGATTGAAAATGACCAATTTATTATTGTTTGTGGTTTTGGAGGGATTATTATTAGGCTCTGTGTGGAGTAAGGAAACTTGCCCGAGGTTTCGCCCTCTGCCTGGAATTGAACTCAGGTCTCTCACTTGCAAAGCGAGTGCTCTAACCACTGAGCTACAGGACTCCACAAAGTTCAAACATCAAGCATTCTGTTCCACTGTTCCTTCTCCCCGTATTAATACCAGTCTCTGACATTTCCTACTACACGTATTAAACGGCGCAATCAATTTGGAATAAGGGACTAATTAATTGTTAGTCGATTACCGGATCGCTTTCTGTGGGTAATAATCCCTCCAAGAAGAAAAATGCGGTCACTCGATCCACAGCTGTTTGTGGGCCACTGCTGTGCGCAATTGGCACCGCCCACAATACACAGTCACTTCACTTTACAATATATTCTGTGAAGCGCTTTGAGACATCTCAACGAGGTGATAAGGCGCTGTATCAAATGCAAGGATTATCATTATTATTATTATTATTGTTGTCTGGTAACATAATCTGGTCGTTAATTACCCTCCGGGTAAAGAAAACCTTCCTCAACACTCCCCTTCTCAGCCCTGAACCTACGTCCTGGTGTCCTGCGGCCTTGGCGTAGCTCATATGGGTAGTACTCTGCCTTTAGCGTCTTGGATAGCGCTACGTGAGATGTCTCTCTCTCTCTCTCTCGCGCGCGAATCAAGAGCTTTAGCTTCTCTTTAGTCAACCGACATACATCCCAGGTCTCTCTTTGTGTCCTTCTTTGCAAGTTCTACCTCGTCCTGTTTTTACTTCCTGTGTGCGATCATCTCGTTGGGTTTCAGCTGCGACTCTGATCACGCTGTTCGCACGCCCGATCCCGCCGGCCGCGTGTTTCGGGGGCCAAATATACGACAAAGCGCTTGCGACCGTGCGCGTTTTGTGGTTGACATCGGCGAGGTTGTCGGCGGCGGCGGCGACTGCGCTGGTTACCTGCACCCTGTAAGGGATGGAGCCCGGCTTGTTCGAGTGTGAGGATCTCAGCGAGTTCGGCGGTCTGGTTAGGGTGTGGCACAGCCTGTCGGGCAGGTTTGTGGGCATGTCGTCGTCCGTGCCGTGCTCCCCGCTCTCCAGCACGGTGTCCTGCCTCGCCTGTTTGCGAGGTCCGGTGGGTTTGACCCGCGCTGGGACACTTTGCGTGCGTTGCACCCTGGTTTGTCGCTGGCCCTGGGCGCGAAGCTCCCTGTAGGCGTAGCGCGACTCCTCCACCACAGACTTGGGCAGGTTCAGCATCGACGAGCTGAAGTGCTGCACGTCTTTGGGGGCCACGTAGCTGGGCTTCTCCTCCCGGGAATAGTTCCAGCGAGAGACCGCGTTACTGCGAGAGAGGAAGAACGAGCGGTCAGAGGCAAAGGCCCCGATGTGGTGGGTGAGTTCAACACAATATAATCAACGACGTAATAGTAACCCTTGCGTCCGGCACAGCGCCTTATCGTGTCTTCGAGACGTCTCAAAGCGCTTCACTGTGAAGTGTAGTGACTGTGTATTTTGCGGGCGAGACGCAGCGGCCACTTGCGCACAGCATCGACCACC
Organism: Callorhinchus milii; assembly: GCF_018977255.1. Classification (NCBI taxonomy): domain Eukaryota; kingdom Metazoa; phylum Chordata; class Chondrichthyes; order Chimaeriformes; family Callorhinchidae; genus Callorhinchus; species Callorhinchus milii. The sequence goes on from NW_024704770.1 coordinate 977,907, forward strand.
ACAAACAGTCGTGGATTGGAGTGATCCCATTTTTTTTGGAGGGATTATTACCCCCGGAAAGCGATCCACCGATCGACTAACAACCGGGTTCCTATCTATTCCTGGGTAAACACGGGCGTGTGTGTGCGTGTGTGTGCGTGTGCGTGTGTGTGTGTGTGCGTGTGTGCGTGGAGCAAGGAAAACTTGCCCAACCTTTCACCCTGACCCGCCCGGGAATCGAACCCGGGTCCTCTCGCTCGCGAGGCGGGGGCTCTGACTGCTCCAGTGCAATACACGTCTACATGTATACATCCGGATTTATATTTATTTATGTTCATATTTAAAATATATATTTTTCATCGTCCGGAGACAATCCCAAACCGTCCCCCGGCGGTGACCGGAGGGGCATCAATTTAAGATATGGGCACCGAATAGGCAAATGGGGAGGTTCGGAAAGAATGGTCACGGCCGGAGCGGTCACAGCATCGGACACCCTGCAGGAAGTGACGTCAGTGGTGGGATACAGGACGTGATGTCAGTGTGCCAACGACGTGATGTCAGTGTGCCACACAGGACGTGATGTCAGTGTGCCACACAGGACGTGATGTCAGCGTGCCACACAGGACGTGATGTCAGTGTGCCACACACGTGATGTCAGCGTGCCACACAGGACGTGATGTCAGTGTGCCACACAGGACGTGATGTCAGTGTGCCACACACGTGATGTCAGCGTGCCACACAGGACGTGATGTCAGCGTGCCACACAGGACGTGATGTCAGCGTGCCACACAGGACGTGACGTCAGCGTGCCACACAGGACGTGACGTCAGCGTGCCACACAGGACGTGATGTCAGCGTGCCACACACGTGATTTCAGCGTGCCACACAGGACGTGATGTCAGCGTGCCACACAGGACGTGACGTCAGCGTGCCACACCGGACGTGATGCGAGTATTGGCGCACGGAAAGTGATGTCAGTGTTGGCGCACAGGAAGTGACAATGGTCGAGGCGGAAAGTTTGTCCGACAAACACGGCGTCACTTACTTGAAGGGCTGGTGATGGACACGGGGAGCGTTGGGATCGGAGATGGCGTTGAGGATGGCGGGCAGTGGTTCCAGCTTGTCCAGGGACTGCTGCTTTCCGAACCGCGGCACGGAGGGCACCCGGGGCAGACGCGTCCGGTGGAGACACACACAGTGGACAGAGAAGGAGAGCAATATATTGAAGACCACATGAAAATACAACACACTATAAATTTACATTTATACACCGCAGTGCCTTACGGGCGTTTCGCCCACAAAATGTACCGTCGAGTCACTTCACACTACGTTCTGTGAAGGGCTCTGAGACGTCTCGAAGACGTGATAAGGCGTTTTATCAAACGCAAGAATAAAGCCACACTGTCCGGTAGAGACACAGTAAAGGTCCCTCTTCACTGTGCGTCCGTCCACACTCCCAGGTCAGGGTCAGAGACACAGTAACACACAGTCACTACACTCCCAGGTCAGGGTCGGAGACACAGTAACACACAGTCACTACACTCCCAGGTCAGGGTCGGAGACACAGTAACACACAGTCACTACACTCCCAGGTCACGGTCGGAGACACAGTAACACACAGTCACTACACTCCCAGGTCAGAGCCTGCAGCGACCTCGGTGGCGGCCATTTTGTGCCGCGCCTAATTGGGGCCGATTTTGTGCTGCGTTACGATCGGCAGATAACAAAAAGGTCTGGAAGGTTACATGGAACCGCGACGGGACGTTACCTGATCCATGTTGGTGGTGATGTCGCAGAGAAGGGAGTGCAGGGTTGATAGCTCAAGGCCCAGGTCAATGCAGCCTTCGAACGGAGAGCAGCTCGTGTCGTGGTCCGCGCCGGAGACCTGCGCCAGGAAGGCTTGCATGTTCTCCCGGTTTGACTCCAAGAAGCCGTCCATGAAGTGCATGTACTCCTCCTTATCCTCGAAGCTGCCGACCACAAGCATCGTTCACGCACGGGAAGGCCACGCGGGGGAAGCCGGCGGGCGGGCGGGCGGGCGGGACGGACCGCGGCGGACGCAGTTCAGTGGAGGAAAGCGCGAACGCGGGAAGTTTCAACAGCGACGTGATACCGTGGGGCGGACGTCAAGCAACTTGGGACGTCCTCCCGGACGCGAAAGGCGCTCCACAAACGTCATCTGTTGCATTTGCTGTTGTTTTACCAAGATGGCCGCTCGCTCCCCCCCCCACCCCCCACCCACCCCCCCCCCCCCATCGTCAACGCGGACGATGGTTTTACCAAGACGGTGCCCAGCCCGGGGGCCACTTTATTGGTGTACCAGAGGTGACAACCCGACCCATATCCCGCGTTTGCTCGTGTGCAAAGCCTCGACTGTCCAGCGCCTTGGGACGCCTCCTGATGTCAAAGGCGCAGTGTAAATGTCATTTGTTGCTGTTGTCATTGACTCATAGGAACATATTGTAAGCCATTCAGCCCCGGTTCCATCATTCTGTTAGATCACGGCTGATCTGTAGCTCAACTCCCAATGACCTGCCTTTGCCCTGTAGCCCTGCCCGCGTCAGTTGGACGGTGGGTCACTCACGTGGTGTGGTTGGCCAGGTTCTGGATGACCTTGGCGATGAGGGTGAGGCCGCGGGCGGTGGTGTCCTCGGGGTACTCCTGGGTCAGGTTGAAGAGGCTGGGAGACATGATGGCCGGACACAGGAAGCGCAGGAACAGTGAGGAGCACACCATCCGCTGCCACGTGTCCTCCTTCTGCTTCTGCTTGCACTGCTGCTGCCAGCCTGCGAAGATCTCCCTCAGCTCCGCAGGGAACGAGCTGCCGAGGGAAAGGTGAAGGGCTCAGCAAAGCCACCCTGCGCTGGGCCAAATCCTCAACATCCTCAACACCGAACCAGCAGTAAGTAGGAACCCGCTTATTAGTCGATTGACAGATCGCTTTCCGTGTGTAATGATAATCCCTCCGGGAAAAAATGCGGTCACTCAATCCACAACTGCTGTGCGCAATTGCTCGACGCTGCCCACTGCGTACGGCCAATTTACTTTGCAAAATGTGTTTCCGTGAAGCGCTTTGAGACGTCTCGAAGACGTGATAAGGCGCTCGATCAAATGGGAGGATTGTTAGAATTATTATCGTCACTCCGAGTCACCTTCGCCGAAACCTTTAAAGCCCCTTCCGCCGACTTGCTCTGCCCTATCTGTGTGAACTCCTCACCAACCTACCAACCGTAAGCCTCTCTGCCACCACCCCTGTGGAACTCCACCCCCTCCCTTGCCTCGTTCAAGGCCCGTCTGAAGATCTTCCTCTTTGACCGTGCCTTTGCTTATCTTCTCTCCCGTCCTCACTTGCCCTCCGCCCTCTTGACTCCAGCCCTCAGCTCAGGTACAGGTCCGGCACCTCGGGACGTGAAAGTCACTCACAGACACACATCTCAGCGTCACTCACCAGTGAGAGTCCGTGATCTGCTTGAAAACCTCCTCGCAGCTCGCCCTCATGTGGTTTTGGTTCTCGGGTACCTGACTGACCGGACACTTGCTGGGATCCACCTCGCAGCTGGCTTCATTGCTGGACAGTTTGGTCACAAAATCTCCTGTAAGAGCCAGTGAGAGGGAGAGCGTTTGATTTCCAGCCTCGTCCACAGGATCTAACACTTCCACATCACGATTGCTGTAAACCTTCGGTGTGGTACGGTGTCACTTGTCCTCTGCCTGCCCCAAGCATTGCCCCGGCCCTAGCGTGAGTCAACCGCAACAGGCCTGGCTCCGTGGGCGACCCTCTCGCCTCTGAGTCAGAAGGTCGTGTGTTCAAGCCTCCGCGTTGGGACTTGGAACTCACGTAGTCTGAGGTGACGCTCCGATGCAGTGCTGGGGGAGGTTGCATTGTCGGAGGTGCCGTCCTTCAAATAAGATGCTACACTTAGCTTCCCGGTGTCCCCCGGCCAACAGTCCCCAAGATAATTAATCATTCTCCGCATGGCCGTTTGTGGGACGTCGTGTGTGCCCACAAAACGCACAGTCACTACACTTTACAGTAAGTCCTGTCAAGTACTTTCTCCAAATGTGAAAGGTGCTGTAATAAATGGAAGGATTATTATTCCTTACATTTAGTACATACAGCAGCTTTCATAACACCCAACTTGCATTTACACAGCTCCCCAATAGGTCGGGTGGTCCCAGTTGGACAAGCAGCGGGAAAGCTCGGCCAGACAGTGCTCCGTGGGTGACGCTCTCAGTGTTTTTAGCTGGTTAGCCTCCAGCAGTTACCCCCAACGCACACTCTGGGCTCACCCCCCAAAGCCTTGGCTCTCGCCAACCTGCGCCTAATACTTTCCAGAATTAGGTAATCAGGTTGTGACCCTCCAGAGAGAGAGAGAGACAGAGAGAGAGAGAGCGCATTTTGTTATAATTAACTGTCTCTGGGATTTCCGGGTGTGGGTGGGATGCAGGGAATTCTCAGTTGAGTTTGGAGACTCTTAAGCAACGGCGATGGGTTTCTGCGTGTGTCAGACACACGGCTGGGAAAAAAAACTAGGCGGTGTTTCTGAACGCTGTACAGTGGTGGGGTCGGACATCGGGTGAGGGAGGGGAGGGGAGAGGGGGGCTGAGGCTGATTCTCATACCAAGTGTGTCCACCAGATACTTCTGTCCAATCAGTTTCATGTATTCGTCGATGGCCTTGGTGGCCAACGTGTTTTCTCTGAAGATAACAGAATGTTTCTCCTCGCAGCGGTCCACCTCCGACATCCCCAACTTGATCAGGAACTCCTGCACAAGAGGCACACAAACACACGCACACACACATCTCACTGACTGCCAACCAGATACAACCTCACTCTTCCTCCCTTCCTGCTTAGTCCGTCCGAGAGCGAGAGGACCCGGGTTCGATCCCCAGGCAGGTCAGGTCAGGGCAAAAGCTTAGGCAAGATTCCTTACTCTACCTACTCTGTTTACCGAGCAGTAAGTAGGAACCCGGTTGTTAATTGATTGGCGGATCGCTTTCCGGGGGTTAATAATCCCTCCAATAAAAATATAATAATAATGTGGTCAACTCAATCCACGACTGTTTATAGGGACGCTGCTGTGCGCAAATGACTGCTGTGTTTCGTCCACAAATATACCGTCAATTTACTTTACAGTATATTCTGTGAAGCGCTTCGAGACGTCGGGAAGACTTGAAAAGGCGCGATATCAATAGGTAAGGATTATTATTATAGTCTGAAGGAGATGACTTGTTTTTGGCACATCCTAATGTTTACACTCATTGCCTTCTCTCTGTTACCTGATGGACCCCATTCCTCTAACCACCTCCAGAGGGTTTAGCTGGTTCCGACTCCCAACAGTTACCCCCAACGCACACTCTGGGATCCCCAAGCCTTGCCTCTCGCCAACCTACGCCTATGACTTTACAGAATGAGGTGAACAGGAGGTGTCTCTCCCGGAAGAGAGTATACATTCCATTCTAACGATCTATCTCTGGGATTTCCATGTGCAGGTGGGAGACATGGAATTTTCGGTTTGGTTTGGATACTATTAAGCAACGCTGATGGGTTTCCGCACGTGTCGGACACCCGGCTGACCCCCAAAAAAATCATCTCCACCACCTCCGTTCCTCTAATCATCTCCACTGCTGCTGAATAATAACAACAACAATCCTTGAATTTGATATAATCGACTAACAACCGGGTTCCTACTTACTGCTGGGTCAGAGGTGTGTGTGGGGAAGGACGTGAGCGCCCTGGACTCGTGTGTGTGTGTGTGTGTGTTTGTGTGGAGTAAGGAAACTTGCCTTGGGTTTTTGGCCCGACCGGGAATCGAACCTGGGTCCTCTCAACAACAACAACAACAAGATTCCATTTATAGAGCGCCTTTCACGTCGGGAGGACGTCCCGAGGCGCTGTACAGTTGGGTCGGGACCCGAGCAGGGGGGAAATGGTCAGGGTGAGGGGAGGGAAGGGGGGAGCGAGGAGGGGTAGAGAGTCGAGAGGGGAGCTGAAGGCTCGGTCAAAGAGAAAGGTCTTGAAGGAGGAAAGGGAGGAAGCGGCGAAGGCACTGGGGATGGAGTTCCAGAGCCTCGGGGCTGAGAGGCTGAAGGCCCGGCCACGGATGGGAGGGCGGTTGGGGCGGGGGATGTGGAGCAGACCGGAGCCAGAGGAACGGAGGGTACGGGCAGGTAGGTAGGGGGATAGTAGGTCAGAGAGGTAGGAGGGAGCGAGGCCGTGAATGGCCTTTGTAGGTGAGGATGAGGATCTTGAATTCGATCCTCTGGGGGATGGGGAGCCAGTGGAGGCGAGCGAGGGCGAGGGTGGGAGTGAGGGCGAGGGTGAGGGTGAGGGCGAGGGGGGGAGTGATGTGGTCCCGGTGTCTGGTGCGGGACAGTACACGAGCTGCAGAGTTCTGAATGACCTGCAGTGTGGAGGGAGGTGGCGGGAAGGCCGGAGAGGAGAGACTTCCCATAGTCCAGCCTTGAGGTGACAAAGGCGTGGACCAGAGTTTCAGCCGCGTGAGGGGTGAGGTAGTGCTGTAGTCTGGCGACGTTCCGGAGGTGATGGAAGGCGGTGCCAGTTGTGGTGCAGATATAAGGGAGAAAGGACAGCTCAGGGTTGAACAGACAGCTGTCAGGACATCGGGGGTCGTGGAGTTGAGGGTAGAGGAGGAAAGGTAGAGTTGGGTGTCATCCGCATACATGTGGGAGTTAACCCCATGTCTGCGGATGATGGCACCAGGGGGGAGCATATAGGGGGTGAAGAGGAGGGGACCGAGGACAGAGCCCTGAGGGACACCGCACAGGAGAAGCCATTCGTGGAAACAAAGTGAAGACGGTGGGAGAGGTACGACCTAAACCACGCAAGGACAGGGCCTTGAAGGTTGAGGTGGGAGGACCAGCGGTGGAGGAGGATAGTGTGGTCGACCGTATCGAATGCTGCCGATAGGTCGAGGAGGACGAGGAGACAGAGGGAGCCCTGTCACAGATGGTCAGGATGTCATTGGTGACCTTGACCAGGGCAGTTTCTGTGCTATGGGCAGCACGGAAACCCGACTGAAGGGGTTCGAAAAGTGAATGGGTGGAAAGGAAAGAGCGCAGTTGGGAGGCGACAACTCGTTCCAGGACCTTGGGCAGGAGGGAGGGGGTGGGGGGTGGGTGGATGTTGGAGGGGCAGTGACCGCGGAGCGAATTCCCTTGATTTTGGATTCAAGGAAATCCAGCATCTCCTCGCAGTGAAGGGTGGAGGAGATGACCTGCGCGGGGTGGCGGTGGGGACGGAGGAGTCGGGATGTGGTAGAGAACAGTAGCCTGGGGTTGTCCTTCGCCTCCAGGATTATCCTGGAGTAGAAGGACGACTTGGCCGAGGCTAGAGTGGAGTGGTAGATTTTGAGGAGGTCCAGCCAGATTTGTCGGTGGACCGTTAGGCCAGATTTGACACAGGTGCGCTCAGCGGCCCACACCTGACTTTTCAGTGAGCGGAGGTGGGTGGTGAACCAGGGGGAGGAGCGAGAGTAGGAGACAGTACGGGAGGTGATAGGGGCAAGAGTATCGGGTGTGGAGGAGAGGGTGTTGTGGAGGAGGGTGAGAGGAGAAGAGGGGTCAGTGAGGGTTGAAGGCCAGAGGGAGAGGAGTTCAGAGGACTCCAAGGCAGCGGTTAGGGATTGTGGGGTAACTTCTTCCAGGGGCGAGCTCTCTAATCACTGCGCTAGATGTTGGATGGAGGGACGGTTACCTTGGCTTTGCTGGTACACTGCAGGATGTGGACGAGAGCGGAGGCCACCTCCTCCTTATCTTTCACTTTGAGCGAGGGCTCGAGCACCGTACAGAGAGGCATGTAATTGCAGGTGATGTACTCAGCGAACTCCTTGTAGTGTATCATGGGCAGCACCTTGATGTTCTGATAGCGCAGGTTGACCCGCACGGTGGGGCTGGCGATCTTGCCCTTCTGCAGAGGGTGGACGTTGATGGGGTACCACTTCTCCACGTGCTGGCGGCCGGTGACCTCGGCCAGCGGGATGGTGAGGGAGCCCAGGGCGCTCACGTCCTTCCTCTTCCTGTCTTCGTCTCTGAAGACGTGGAGAGTGAGCTCCCCCACCTGTGGCAGGTTGTTGAACTCGAAGTGCTCCCCCCAGAACAGCTTCTCGGTGTTGGCTTTGCTGGTGGTGCGGGCGTACAGAGATGAGTCCAGGTGAACCTCGCAGAAATATTTTTTCCTCGTCGGCAGGTCCTTAGCTTCGTTCACCCAAAGGCTCAGCATGTTCTCCACTCGCTCACAATTGTCCTGTCAGACACGACCAGACACACGGTGAATCGACTGCGTGTTTGATTGCGAAACGCGGCAACAACAACAACAACAACAACAACTTGGATTTATATAGCGCCCTTCGCGCCGGACGGCGTCTCAGAGCGCCTCATTGGGCTTATTGGGCAGCCAATGGCGCACAACAGTGTCCCACAAACGGTCGTGGATTGAGCGACCATTTCTTTCGTTAAGGGATTAATACCCTCCCGCCCAGGAAAACCATTAATAACAACATTGCAAACTCGTCAACCGTCTGCCCGCGTTCGCCCGCAGAAACACACGGTCACCTCAGTATGTCCTGTGAAGCGCTTTGTAACTTCTTCCCAGTGCGACAGGCGCTGTACCAAATGGGAGGATTATTATTGTGATGGTTAACCCGGTGTCCTCACAAGATCACAAGACGGGTTTGGATGAAGGAGGCCGTCGAGAGGATATCCCAAAGCGCTCGACACCACTAGACTGGGCACCCGAGCTGAGGGTGGGAGCCTAGAGGGGTGGGGAGGGGGGGGGGAGGGGGTATTGGCTGGGTTATCTTTTTCAATCCCATTTAAAATGCTATACAACAACCAGTTGCATTTACAGAGCCCCTTTCACGTCGGGAGTATGTGCCAAAATGCTGGACAGAGGGGGCAGAGAGGGTGAAGAGGGTGTGGGTACTGGGTAGGGGCAGAAAGGGTGAGGGTCCGACCCACTGATGGTGGGTCGGGCCGAGCGGGGGACACGGAGCAGGCCGGAGCCCGCCGAGCGGAGGGAACGGACAGGTCGATATGGGGTTAGCAGGTCACAGAGGTAGGGAGGAGCGAGGCCGTGGAGGGCTTTGAAGGTGAGGACGAGGCTTTTACCTTGTTCGGCTGGACTGTTCTGCGAAGGTTATCAATCCACGTGTCTCTCTCTGCGGCAGAGGCACATCCAAAGCACTGGCTTCCTCCGGAGTGGATAACCTGGAGTGGACAGGGAGTAAAGACATGCGAGAACACGCGGAGCGTTATGATAACCCACAGTAATAACAGTAATCGCAATAATAATCCTTGCATTTGACGCGTGGGCCTTATCGCGGCGTCGAGACGTCTCAAGGCGCTTCACGGGATACGCTGTCGAGGTAAACAGGCGCGTGTGGGTAGAGTGAGGAACCGTGACCGATTTTCGGCCCGGGTCCTCTCGTTTGCGGGGCGAGTGCTCTAACCACTGAGCCACGTTACCTCGAAGCAATGCTTCTCGCCCAGAATGCTGCTGTGCAGAGGTCTGATGATGACTCCGGTCTCGTTGCTCAGATCCAGTGTCTCTATCGGGCTCAGGATACCACTCAGCGACTCGTAGGAGGCTGCCCTCATGCTCTGCATGGTGAAGCGTCTGGAAGGGCAATGACACAGGCTTGAGTGAGACATAATAATAGTAATAATAATAATAAGAGCCCTTGCATTTGACACAGCGCCTTATCATGTCGTTGAGACGTCTCAAAGCGCTACACTGCAAAGCAAAGGGACTGTGTATTGTATGTCGTGTATTTAAGTTCACTCGCTCTTGTATTTAAATCCCTTCACGTCTTGGCTCCCCCCCACCCCCCGCCCCCCCACCCCCACCCCCATCTCCCCCAACCTGCTCTCTTCCTCCACCACCGCCTCCGCTCACCTGGCTCCGGCCTCCTCCTTGTCCCCTGGACGCCACGCCACTCCCCCGCCATCGATGGTCGTGCTTTCAGCCACTACGTCCCGAAGCCGTGGAACTCTCTCCCTCAACCCCTTCGCCTTGACCCCCTCTCTCCCCATTTTCCTCTTCGACTGTGCCTCTCCCCTCCCCCCTCTCCCTGGCTCGGCATCGGGCTCCACCACTGTTAAGAGCTCCAAGACATAGGCCCAGCATGTAGGGCGCTACATAAATGCAAGTTGTTGTTGCTGTTGTAAATGTCTATAGTTCTGTGAGGGACCTACTATCCGACCTACTATCCCCCTACCTACCTGCCCGTACCCTCCGTTCCTCTGGCTCCGGTCTGCTCCACATCCCCCGCCCCAACCGCCCTACCATCGGTGGCCTTCAGCCTCTCAGCCCCCAGGCTCTGGAACTCCATCCCCCAGTGCCTTCGCCGCTTCCTCTCTTTCCTCCTTCAAGGCCGGTCTCAAGACCTTTCTCTTTGACCGTGCCTTCAGCTCATCTCTCCACTCTCTACCCCCTCCTCGCTCCTTCCCTCCCCTCACCCTGACCATTTCCCCCCTCCTCGCTCCCTCCCTTCCCTCCCCTCACCCTGACCATTTCCCCCCAATGCTCGGGTCCTGACCCAACCGTCCAGCGCCTTGGGACGTCCTCCCGACGTAAAAGGCGCTCTATAAATGGAATCTTGTTGTTGTTGTTGTTGTTGTTGAGTTGGGGAGAAATTCTCCGCGCAAGAGGGTTGGTGCGAATGTGGAACTCACAACCAGAAGCTGTGGTTGAAGCATTTATACACTTAAGAAGAAGCTCGATGCATTCATGAGGAAGAGGTGTATGGGTGGGGTGGAGTGGGTTTGGGCGGAGGTGGAATAGGACAGGGAGCCTTGCGTAGAGTATAAACACCGGCACAGACTAGTTAGACCGTATAAATAGCAATAATAATCCTTGCATTTGATACAGCGCCTTATCACGTCGTTGAGACGTCTCAAACACGTCACGGACTACACTGCGGAGTGTAGTGACTGTGTATTTTGTGGGCGAAACACGGCAGCCGATTGCGCACAGCAGCGTCCCAGCAAATAGTCTTGTGGATTGAGTGACCAAGTATTTTTTGGGGGAGGGGATTATTATTTGGAGGGGTGGGGGGGGGGGGTGTGAGGCGAAGGGAGAGAGGAAGGAAGTTCCAGAGCCTCGGGGCGTAGTGGCTGAAGGCACGGCCGCCGAGGGTGGAGCAGAGGACTCGGGGGAGGCCAGACCCAGAGGAACGAAGGCGACGTTTTGAGGAGAGAGAGGAGGTCAGAGAGGTCGGAGGGGGCGTTCAGAGGAGTGCAGGGACTTGAATACAAGGGTGAGGATCTTGAAATCGACACACACGCACACTCTCGCACGCACGGTCACGCACACGCGCACACATGCACACCAATTCCCCCAGCACTGTCGCGCTGTTGCTGTGAACCACTGGGGCGTTGGACTCTGTCGCACGTGTGGCAGTTGCCAGACAACCAGAGCAACAGCAACACCAACAACAACAACGTGCATTTACACAGCGCCCCTCACGCTTGACGGTGGCGGAGCACGAGGTGGCGGGTCGGCCATTATATGCCCGACCCCGAGCGGTTACCTCTGCTTGTCCATGTTGGGAGAGTGGGTCGGGTCTGGATTCATCTGGTTCTTTTTCTTCAGTCTCTTCATGATGATGTTCTGCACCAGAAGTGATGCACGATTAGTCAATAATAATAATAATAATAATAATAATGTAATAATAATGATAATCCTCGCATTTGATACAGCCCCTCATCACATCGTTGAGACGTCTTAAAGCGCTTCACAGAATATACAGTTCAAATTAATTGACTGCGTACTGCGCGGACAAAATATGGCAGCCAATTACACACAGCGGCCTCCCACGACCGGTCACGATCGAGAGACCACATTTTATTTTATTTTTCATAATTTCTCTTGGTTTCTGGAGGGATTATTACCCCCCGGAAAGCGATCCATCCACCGATCGACTAGCGACAGGGTTCCCACTTACTGCTTGGTAAACAGAGGCGCGCGTGCGTGTGTGTGCGTGTGTGTGCGTGTGTGTAGAGTTAAGGAAACTTGCCGCAAGGTTTCTCCCCCACCCACCACCCACCACCCTCACCCCCTCCGGGGAATCGAGCCCCGGGTCCTCTCGCTGGGCTGTGATTTACTGTGATTCTATTTGACAAACTTGGTTGTGTCCAGAGCTCAGCAGAAGGCCCGGCTCAGGGGAACTGGTCAACGGGGAGAGAGAAATGGGTGGATGGGATAGTGGTTGAGTGAGGTGTTCAGTGCCATTGGGAGAGGAGGAGAGCTGGAGGGTGTGAGAGAGAGAGAGAGAGAGAGAGGGGTGCGGGGGAGAGGGATGTCCTTACCTTCACATTTTTGGCTGCTGCTGGCCCTTTGCTGGCCTCAGTGCTCCGCGGTGTCCCCATGTTGGAAAGGCCCCTTTTCCCTGAGGGATCCTCTGAGGGAAGAGGAAAGCAAGGATTGATTCGGTCCTCAGGGCCTGTGCGATGCTACCAATCTCCTCGGTCGCAGCCCGGCTCGGTGGGTCGCGCTCACTCTCGGCCTCTGAGACTCAAGAGCTTGTGGGTTCAAACCCCCACCCACACCGGGGCTTGGAATCACAGGGCAGGGCTGGGGGGGCAGCCGTTAAATTGAGTCCGTGCCTGTTGAAGACACCCTCATCTGGTCCAGCGCATTGGGATATTCTTCCGGTATGAAAGACGTTAGAGAAATGTCAATTTGCCCTGTAAGATTGTGGGGTCTTAGCCCCACCTCAGGACCTGGAACCCACATAGTCAATGCCGGTGTTCCAACAGTCACTGCACTTTACAGTGCATCCTGTGAAGCGCTTTGAGATCTCCTCCCCACGTGAAAGGCTCCTTATCAGAGTTGAGGATCATTATGGTCAGAGCTAAATGATGGTATCAGAGGCTGATGTGAACTCGACGAGCAACACAGCCAAGCACCGAGATAAACAGCTCCTCTATATCACCCCCACCCCACCCCACCCCACCCGCGCCCACACACACTCACCCTCACACACACACACACACACGCTCCCTCACACACACACGCGCTCCCTCACACACACACACGCGCTCCCTCACACACACTACCCCACAACAAACACATACACTCCCACACCCACCCCCCCACACACACTCGTACACCCCAAACACACACACATACACACACTCCACTCACACACACACACCACACACACACACTCCCCTCACAGACACTCCCCTCACGCGCACACTCCCCACACAACACACACGCGCACATTCCCCTCACACACACACACACACTCTCTCCTCACACACACACATACACTACCACCCCTTACACACATGCTCCCCACAGGTAACGTGTAGTGACTGTGTATTTTGTGGGCGAAACGTGGCAGCCAGTTGCGCACAGCGGCGTCCCCACAAATATCTGGGGGAATCGTTGGTCAGGAAACGGGGGAGAGAGAGCGAAACTCCCTTCTCTCGTGGGATCTTTAACATCCACCTGAGGGAACTTTGGAGGTGCTGTTTAGTGGAGGAGGGAGTTTTTTTTGGGGGTGAAGGCTGGCGGGCATCCTGTTCTCTGATCTCCTCAGACAGGCTGAGGGCGACCTTATCAGCACCCACATCATCGCATCAGCAACGCTCCATCCTGTTTCGCTGTTACTAAGATAAAACGGTCATTTCCTGCTAACTTCCTCGCTTAAACGGCAACTTTGCAAAGCCCTGAGCAACGGGAACCATGAGAAGCGTCCGGGCACTGATTCCACCACAGACTCTGCTGGTAATTTACCAGGCGGAGGGTAAAACCAGCCCCCCCAGAGCCTGAGGGCAACAAGAATAATCCTTATGTTCGATACAGTGCCCCATCAAGTCATTGAGACGTCTCAGAGCGCTTCACAGGAGTGTAGTGTCAAGTGGATCGACTGCGTATTTTGTGGGCAAAAAGTGGCAGACAATTGAGTCATAGAATCATAGAATCTTACGGAGCAGAAGGAGGCCATTCGGCCCATCGTGCCCGTGCTGGCTCTTTGCAAGAGCTACCCAATCAGTCCCATACACTATCGGGGATTGATCGAAGGGCTTCATTGGGCCCTTCTTTCTTTCGAATAGCTTTCCGTGGCAATAAATCCTATCGCCCGCACCCAAAACAATTCTGTGGGACGCTGCCGTGAGCAATTGACTGCCGCATTTCGCCCACAAAATACACAGTCACTTATCAGCGTATTCTGTGAAGCGCTTCGAGATGTCTGGAAGACGCAATAAGGAGCTGTATCAAATGCGAGGATTATTATTAGCACTGAAGGGGATTTTGTTCTACAAAATACGGGAACACTGGCTGATGTGGTTCCCTATTTTGTAGGGTGGGGTGGGGGGTGGGGGGGACAAAATAGGGAAACACATCAGCCAATCTACAGCCAATCTGCGCACAACAATGTCCTCACAAATAACCATAAAATAAATAACATTTTATTTGGGGGATTGTCGACCAGGACACCAAGAGAGTCAGAGACCCCACTCTTTTCGAGGGGTCTCTAAAAGTCCACCTGAACAGGTACGGACGGGCAATGTTCGCTGAGCGCTGGCAGTCTGGAGAGGGGCGGGCGGAGGGGGGTGTCATTGGGTGGAGGGATCAGGGTCGAGGCAGGGGGAAAGGGGAATGATGGACACCTGTTACTTCTGCAGTCCTGTAGCTCAGGGGTTAGAGGGCTCGCCTCGAAAAGCGAGAGGACTCGAGTTCAATTCCCGAGTCAGGGCGAAACCTTAGGCACACTGTCTGCCTGTCAGCACGTAGGAACCCGGTTGTTAGTCGATCGTCGCATCACTTTTCGGGGGTAATAATCCCTCGAAAGAAAGAAAGAAAGAAAGAAACAAACAAACAAACAAAAATTTGGTCACTTCAATCCCCGACAGTCTGTGGGACGCCGCTGTGCGCTATTGGCCGCCAGGTTTCGCCCACAAAATACACAGTCACTGAAGTTTGCGCTATATCCTGTGAAGGGCTTTGAGACATCCCAATGACATGATAAAGCGCTATAGCAAATGCGAGGATTATTATTATTATTATTATTATTATTATAAACTTGGGTTAGGAAGGGAGAAATCAGCCAGTCTTCCTATTCCTGATCGCCAACTGCCCCCCACCCACTCCCCCCCTCCCCACCCCACACACACACACACCCTCGCTTGCTGGAAGGTCTGTGCGTGCGTGCGGACAGCATGTCTCTCGGCCTCTACAGTCAAACACTCCTCCCCGAGCAAAACCAGAGGCCTCATGGACAAGGACAAGCGACAAAGAGGGAAAAAAGTATTCAGATGAGGGACTTCAGTTATGTGAAGAGATGAGAGAAGTTGGGATCGTTCTCCTTAGAGCAGAGAAGGTTAAGGGGAGATTTAATAGAGGCGTTCAAAATTATCAGACATTTTGAGATGGTAAATAACAACAAGAACGACACATTATGTTTGTCCTGTAGCTCAGTGGTTAGAGCACTCGCTTTGCAAGTGAGAGACCTGAGTTCAATTCCAGGCAGAGGGCGAAACCTTGGGCAAGTTTCCTTACTCCACACAGAGCCTAATAATAATCCCTCCAAAACCAAAACAATAATAAATTGGTCATTTTCAATTTACGACTGTTTGTGGGACATTGCTGTGCGCAATTGGCTGCCGCGTTCGCCCACAAACATACAGTCAATTCACTTTACAGTGTGTTGTGTGAAGCGCTTTGGGACGTCCTCCCGACGTGAAAAGCGCTATATCAAATGTGAGGATTATTATTATTATTATTATTATCCTGTGAAGCGCTTTGAGACGTCGAGAAGATGCGAAAAGGGATACAGATCAAATGCAAGGATGATTATTATCTATTATTATTGCGCCTTTCACGCCGGGAGGATGTCCCAAAGAACTGGAAATAGGGAGAAACTGTTCCCTCTGGCTGGCGGGCGGGCGGGTCGGTAACCAGAGGATAGGAAAAATGTGCAGGGTTATGGGGTGAGTGAGAGCGGGGGAGTGGGGCGAGCTGGTGGCTCTTTCAAAGAGACGGCACAGGGCACGATGGGCCGAATGGCCTCCTTCTGTGCTGTAAGATTCTACGATACCGTGTGTTCAGTAAACCAGGAATAATGTTTGCGGGATTTTACTGTGACGTGTAGTGACTGTGCGCTTTGCGACGCGACGGGGCAGCCAGTTTGCGCACAGCGACCGTCCCGCAGACAGCCGTGAAGCGAGTGACTGGTTTTATCTGGAGGATTGTCGTCCAGGACACCGGGAGAGAGAGAGAGAGAGAGAGAGAGAGAGACTCCGTTCTCTTTTCCAACAGCGCCACCGGATCTTTAACATCCACCTGAACAGGACCCGGACGGGGAGAGAGTGAGGTTTAACGTCTCATGTGCAAGTTCAAAGTCCCCGATGTGGAGTGAGGGGGAGGGGAGGGCTCGAACCCACAACCTCGATGACTTAGAGACAAGATGATAACCATATGAGCGTGGCCGACAGGCAGAGAGTGACCAGGGAGGGAGGGAGGGAGGGAGAAAGGGGTTACAGCCCCGGCCGGGGTAACGCGAGCTCTCACACAGTGTTACATACCTTGAGGCACCCCACAAACCAACCATCGCTTGATGCCCATGGTGCTCGGTTGTCCCAGATCCTCACGACACCTCAATGCCTTTCCCACCCCGTGCCTGAGCCCAAGCCGGGGGTTGTACCTCTCTATGGTTTGCCGCTGAGGCTAATCTCAGCCAACGCCGTGACACAGCTCTCTCTCTCTCTCTCTCTCTCTCTCACACACTCCAACCCTCAGACGTCACATGAAATAATAATCAACCCGATTCACAGGAAATAATTCAGCTCGGAAACGTAGCCGTGTGCGCTTCCTGTACCCAACAGAGATGTGGTAGATCATGAAATTCCCCCGCACTCTCCCCCTCTCCCCTCTCTCTTGCTTTCTTACATTCACCGCATTAAAATGGAGTTCGTTTAAGTCCGTTTAAGTTTATCTTACGGGAGTCCCGCAACTCAGTGGTTAGAGCGCTCGCCTCGCGAGCGAGAGAACACGCGGGTTTCATTCCCTGGGCAAGTTTCCTTAAATCACACACACGCGCACACGCACACGCCTCTGTTTACCCCGGTTGTTAGTCGATTGGTGGATCGCTTTCCAGGGGGAATAAAATTTGGTCACTCAATCCACGACTGTTTGTGGGACACTGCCGCGCGCCATCGGCTGCCGTGTGTGGCCCCCAAAATACACAGTCAATTCAATAACAACAAGAGCAACAACCACAACAGATTACATTTGTATAGCGCCTTTCACGTCAGGAGGAACGTCCCAAATTCACTTTGCATTATTTACGCTGAAGAGCTTTAAGACGTCTCAACGACGTGATAAGGCCCTATATCAAATATTATTATTATTATTATCCCTGTCAGATCACCTCAACTTAAGAGTCACTGAAACATAACGATCCATCCTTGAGTTTGATACAGAGGCGTTTTGCCCACAAATATACAGTCAATTCACTTTATAGTGTATCCTGTGAAGCCCTGTGAGACGTCTAGAAGACGGGAAAAGCGCTACGTCAAATGCGAGGGATTATTATTATTGTTTCACGTTGGGAAGACGTCTCAAAGCGCTTCACAGGATTTACCGTAAAGACAAGTGACTGTTCCCACAATCTGCCACGGAGCGCGTGACCGATTTTGTTGGGGGAACTGTCAGCCAGGACCCCGGGAAAGAGAGAGAGAGAGAGAGAGACTCTCTTCTCTTTTTGAATAGTGATCCTCAACAACAACCTGAACCGCTCACAGACAGGAGCTCGGTTTAACGTCTCCTCCAAAGGGGTGAGCTCAAAGTCCCTGACAGCGGTGGATTTGAACCCACAACCTTCTGACTCAGTGGTGAGAGCGCTGCTGACTGAGCCAGGCTGAGACCTCAACTCAAACGCGTCTGAAACCCCCGCTTCGTCCGTCTGGTAGTGAATGGAGCAGACATTTCCTCCCCACAAATTCTCAATCCTGTAATCTCACCATCAACTGTTCAGAATTAGAGAGAGAGAGAGAGAAGAGAGAGAGAGACCGCACAGACTCAAAAACATCCTGCGTAAGGCGCATGCGACACACCAGCGCAGCGCATCGCTCACACACACACACACGCACACTCGCACACGCACACGCGCACACACTCACGCACATATGTACCCGTGCACACACACACCAGGAGCCTGTCAAGGTAACTCATGCGAAGCTCAGGAGGGCGGCATTAAAATAATTCTGCAAAGTTAAGTGGTCATTGACCAGAAATCTGTCGCTGAACTCATGGGGAAGTTGGCAAGACGGCAGCTGTGGGTTTCTGATCCGAGATAAAGAACAGAAGCCGCCGGGTACACTCCGCAGGTCATCGATCCGTGACGTTCACTCATTTTTCCTCTCTCCATAGATGCTGTCTGACCACATGAGTGTTCCCAGCCACGTCTGCTTGTATTTTAGATTCCCAGCGTCTGCAGTATTTTGCCTTTAGTTTCCGATCTCACTCACTCCTTAACCTCAGTCGTTCAGGGCTCAGCGCATTCCCTCTCTTCCTCTCTCTGATTACCAGCCAGAGACCATCTTGAGCGTTACCGTGGGGTATCGTTACTGAGTGTAGAATATTCCTACTGAGTGTGGGGTATAATATTAATAACAATAATAATCCCTTGCAATTGACGCAGCGCCTTATCACGTCTTCGAGACGTCTCAAAGCGCTTCACAGAATATACTGCAAAGTGAATTGACTGTATATTTTGTGGTTGAAACGCGGCGGCCAATTGCGCGCGGCACCGTCCCCACAAACAGTCGCGGGTTGTGTGACCACACTTTTTTTTAAGGGATTTTTATCCCCAGAAAACAATCATCCAATCGACTAACTACCGAGTTCCTTTACTTGCTGCTAAGTAAACAGAGGCCCTATAGGGTAAGGAAACTTAGCCTAATGTTTCACGCTGCCCAGGAATCGAACCTGAGTCCTCTAACACTAACGACTACACTACAGGACTCCACAACGTCCTGAGTGTGTGGAGCATCGAGACTGTGCGTGGCATATTGTTACGATTAGAGACGTAAGAACAGGAGGAGGCCATTCAGCCCCTCGAGCCTGTTCCACCATTCTACCATCTGGCTGATCTGGACCTCAAGTCCAATTCCCCGCCCTATCCCTTTATACCCCGACCTAACAAACATCCCTCCACCTCAGTCACGAAGGTGTGAATGGCTCCAGCCAGAATCCACAGCCTTTTGGGGAGAGAGTTCCAGATTTCCGCTCCCCCTTTGGGTGCAAACACTGCCTCCTGGTTTCACCCCTAAATGGCCTGGCTCTGATTTTAAGATCATGCCCCTTGTTTTGGATTCCCCGACCCACCCCCCACCAGAGGGAACAGTTTCTCTGTAGCTACCGCTGTAGCTTTTAGTACTTTAAAAGCCTCGATCATATCACCGCTCAACCTTCTCAACTCAAGGGAATCCAGACCAAGTTTATACGACCCGTCATCATAATTTAACCCTTTGAGCCCTAATATCATTCTGGTGAATCTCGGCCGGACCCCCTCTGGAGCCAATATATCCTTCCTGAGGTGCGATGCCCAAAACCGATCGCAGTCTCCAGATGGGGGTCTAACCGAGGCTCTGTATAGCTGAAGCATCACTTCCTCTCCTTTACGTTCCATTGTTTATGTTCCATCCGCTTGAGATAAAGGCCAAGTCCCATTTGCCTTTTTCCTACCTTTTTTTTGTACCTGTGAGCTTGTTTTTTAGCGATGTGTGTGCAGGCGGACACCCAAATCCCTTTGGTCCTCCACAGTTCTTAGTTTCTCACCGTTTGGGTGAGAAACACGCTTCCCCCCATTGAATTCCACCGGCCACAGTTTTGCCCGCTCACTTAATCTGTCTAAATCCTTTTGTAACTTCCTGCTCCCATCGACATAACTTACTGTGTCTCCTAACTTTGGGTCTTCTGCAAATTTGGTTATAAAACTCTCTATTCCTTCATCCAAGTCATTTATATATATATATATATAAATCAGAGAATGTCCCCTTTATCCCTACTCTCTGTTTCCTGCCTCCCAACCAATTACCAAACCACGTCACAGAGGGAACTCTGATTCCATGTACTTTCATTTTTGCCAATAACCTTATCAAATGCCTTCTGAAAGTCCATGTAGATGACATCCACGGACGCTCTCTTACCCACCACGTTAGTGACCTCTTCAAAAAATTCAATTCGATTCGTCAGACGTGACCTACCCTTCACAATACCACGCTGACCCTCTTTGATGAGCTCATACGTGTCCAAGTGCTCAGTCACTCCATCCCTGATGAGACATTCCAGTGTTACCTGGTTTCTCCCTCACTCCCTTCTTAAATAATGGAACGACATTTACAATTTTCCAATCCCAGGGCACAATGCCCGAATATATATGGAAAATTACTCCAAATGCATCTGCAATGCAATCCCCTCCCCATTTAATACCCTGGGGTGGAATCTACCAGGTCCTGGAGATGTGTCTATCTTTCGTCCCATTATTTTATAATAAATCCATTTAGTACTTCTCTTTGGCTTATTATTAGGTTCCCTTGTGCTGCTGGTATTTTATCCTCTTCCTCTACTGTGAAAACAGAAGTAAAGTATTTATTCAACAAGTCTGTTGTCCATTATAGTCTCACCTACACCTGTCTTTATGGGTCCACGTTGCATCTTTTTTTTTCTCATGTTCCCTTTTCCACCTCTTATTCTTTGTATAGGTTTTACTGCTTTTTCATATCTCTCCCGGTCCGCAGGATTTAGGCTTTTTCTTGGATTAGTGAGAAAACCTTTCCTTTTAGTTTCATTCTTCCCTCATTTGTCGACCAGGTTTACTGAACGACACGACGACAAAGCTGAGCTTCGTGTTTTAGGGGTATGTACTGGGTTTGTATTGTCCTAAATTATTCTTTGAATACTCCCCACTGTATGTCCGTGGCTTTACCCACTAACAGTTTACCACAGTTAATTCATTTCTCATCCCTTCGGAGTTAGTCTTATTTAAATCTAAATCATTGATTTCTTAAATCAATTAAACCTTAAATCAAATTCAATCACATTGTTCCTGAGTGAAAGGAATACTTTCTGATGCCTGCTGCTGGCAGTACTCCAGTAATAATACCCCACACGCTCAGTAACAATCCACCACAGCTCCAATGCTCCACAAAATTAGTAAGAATAAGCACAGTAGCAATACTCCACATACTCCCAACGCTCACCAGCACAGACACGATGGGGAGAGACAGAGAGAGAGAGCAGGGAATGGGGTTAGAGTAGAGTAGAGAGCTCCAGTGGGGGAGCGAGCCCCAGCACAGACACGATGGGGGGAGAGAGAGAGCGCAGGGGAATGGGGTTAGAGTAGAGTAGAGAGCTCCAGTGGGGGAGCGAGCCCCAGCACAGACACGATGGGGAGAGAGAGAGAGAGAGAGAGAAAGCAGGGAATGGGGTTAGAGTAGAGTAGAGAGCTCCAGTGGGGGAGCGAGCCCCAGCACAGACATGATGGGGGGGGAAAGAGCGCAGGGAATGGGGTTAGAGTAGAGTAGAGAGCTCCAGTGGGGGAGCGAGCCCCAGCACAGACACGATGGGGGGGAGAGAGAGAGCAAGGAATGGGGTTAGAGTAGAGTAGAGAGCTCCAGTGGGGGAGCGAGCCCCAGCACAGACACGATGGGGGGGAGAGAGAGAGCAAGGAATGGGGTTAGAGTAGAGAGCTCCAGTGGGGGAGCAATCCCCAGCACAGACACGATGGGGAGAGAGAGAGAGAGAGAGAGAGAGAGAGCAGGGAATGGGGTTAGAGTAGAGTAGAGAGCTCCAGTGGGGGAGTGAACCCCAGCACAGACATGATGGGGGGGGAAAGAGAGCAGGGAATGGGGTTAGAGTAGAGTAGAGAGCTCCAGTGGGGGCGCGAGCCCCAGCACAGACACGATGGGGGGGAGAGAGAGAGCAAGGAATGGGGTTAGAGTAGAGTAGAGAGCTCCAGTGGGGGAGCGAGCCCCAGCACAGACACGGTGGGTTGAATTGTATTCTCCTGTGCTGTTAATTTCTAGGACTCTCTGCGCAAAGTATAACTCTACGACTCGCTGCAAACACGTCAGCTTTTACGGGGTATGTGCAAGTGCGCGCACTGCAGATACAGGGAGGTGCGCGTGCCCACAAGTGCACACGCACGTACACGCAGAGGCACGCGAAATATATACGCGCGCGCACACATGCACGGGCTCGTGCGTATACACACGCGCGCGCGCACGCGCACACGCACTCAGACAGACAGACCCACGCGTGTATTCGGGTACACGTTCTGAGTCGGATTATGCAATCGCCCAACGCATAGTGCTGCCTACGGGCCATCTTGGGGACTACACCCCGGGGTTCGGGCAGCGATGGGTTCATTACAAAGACGCTAAGGCGGGTTCGATAGAAATTTTGGGGGTGGGGGGGGGTCGAACGTGAGCTACTGCGGTGTTCAACACAGTCTAGGCTGATGCTCCTGCGCTGTGCTGGGGGGGGGGGGGGGGGGGCATCGTCAGAAGACGCTGTCCTTCGGATGAGGCGTTGAACCTCACTCCCCGTCTTGTGCCCTGTTCAGGTGGACCTTAAACATCCCGCGACTGCAGGATGCGAGCTTCTCTCTCTCTCTCTCTCTCTCTCTCTCGGTGCCCTGGCCGACAACGCCCCCCCCCCCACCCACCCCCCCCCCCAGATAAAATCGTTCATATTCACTTCACGGCTGTTTGTGGCACATTCGCCCGCACAGCACACAGTCACTACGCTTTACAATAAATCCTGCGAAGCGCTTTGAGGCGTCTCCACTGCACGAGAAGGTGTTGTAACAAATAATAATAATAATAATAATGATAATAATAATGATAATAATAATAATAATAATAATAATAAATAATAATAATAATAATAATAATAATAATAATCCCAGCCTCTGTCATGGCGCCTTTTACTTCAGGAGGACATCTCTAAGTGCTTCACGGGATAAAGTGGAGTGACTATGCATTCGCAGGACAACGCAGGGGCCAACGTGTGCACAGCAGCTCCTCACCAGCGATTAATTATAGTAACCACAACAATCGTTGCATTTGATATCGCGCCTCAACACATCGTTGAGAGAGTTTTCGCAGAAGATGCCGCCAAGCGACTTGGCTGTGCAGTTTGTGGGCGAAACAACGGGGTCCCCCCCCCCCCCGCGAACGGTCGCGGCTTCGGTGACCGCACCGTTCGTAGCTGTAGTTATTAGAATAAGTTCTTACCGCAGCTCTGGAGCGGAGTGAAGCTCGGGTTCGACGCACAGCTGCTGGAGCGAGCGCGGCTCCCGTCAGCCTGTAAACGGACCCACAGTGAAGCTCACGCGCTTCCGCGTCACAAGGTCCCCACAAACCCACCGCAGCAACTTGCGATCGAGGGAGAGAGTGCCGGAGTTTCGGGGCGCGGGGGCCCGAGAGGGCGGAGGGGGGACCAGGGCCAAGCAGGTGGCCGGAGCCGGCCGAGCGGAGGCAGCGGGTTGTGGGGGTGAAGGGGGGGGGGGGTGGGTGGGTGGTGTTTCAACACAAACTCAACCCCAAACACCCCTTTCAACCTCCCCCCATCACCCCCCAAACCATAGACTCCCTCCTGCAGGAGTCTTGTCCTACAGATGAGACCCCTAAGCCCCTATCCTTCCCTCCCAGGGGAGGGGGGGTGCGTTATACTGGATATAACCCACCAAATTCACGGATTAGATTCCACCTGGAACTCAGTCCCAGGGTTGGTGACTCCACCGGCTTCCCACCACACAGAGGATACAGTTTCAGCTCCTGGTCCTCACCTTCAAAGCCCTCCATGGTGTTGCTCCTCACTGCCTAGGTGACCTCCTAACTCCCTACCAACCTGCCCGCCCCCTCCGCTCAGCGGGCTCCGGCCTGCTTCACGTCCCCCGCCTCGCCCCCTCCCTCCCTCCCTCGCTCGCCTCCTTCAAGACCCATCTCGAGACCCTCCTCTTCGACCGCGTCTTCGGTCGCCCTACTACCCCCAACCCTCCCCGTCCTCCACCGCCCCCCACCTCCCCCCCCCTCCCTGCCGGTCCCAACCCCCGGCTCGGGTGCAGATCCCTGACTGTCCAGCGCCTTGGGACGTCCTCCGGACGCGAGGGGCGCCGGGGGTCAAGGCCATGCGTTGCTGTTGCTGTAGGTCACTGTTAGCGAGAGCTGTACCTCAGGGTCCCGGGACACGAGCACCACTTGGCCGTCCATCAGGGAGCAGTTGGTCACGTCCCACACGGGAGTCTCTCCGGACGGCAGCGTAGGCTTCACACACACTGGGCTCCCAATGTCTGCACAGGACACACCACAGCACAACCATCAATCATAATGGCATCATCATCATCATCATCATCATCATCATCATCATCACCATCATAATGATAATTATAATAACGATAATTATAATAATAATGATAATAATAATGATAATAATGACAATAATAATGATAATAATGATAATAATAATAATAATGATAATAATAATAATGATAATAATGATAATAATGATAATAATGATAATAATAATGATAATAATGATAATAATGATAATAATGATAGCAATGATAATAATGATAATAATGATAATAATAATGATAATAATGATAATAATGACAATAATTATGATAATAATGATAATAATGACAATAATTATAATAATAATGATAATAATGATAATGATAATGATAATGATGATAATGATAATGATACAATAATAATGCTAATGATGATGATCATAATAATCCATGCATTTGATATCACGTCTTCGAGACGTCTCGAAGCGCTTCACAGAATATAGCGTGAAGTGAATGGACTGTATAGTTTGTGAGTGAATACGATGGTATTATTGCCGATAATAATAATCCTTGCGTTTGACGCAGCGCCCTATCGCGACCGCTTGTGCGCAATCGGCTGCCGTGTGTTCGGCCGCGAAGAAAAAACACACCCGACCGACCCACTTTACGGCACGTCCTGCGAAGCGCTTTGAGGCGTCTCGACGCGGCGGTGATGGAGCCTCGTCGCGCAGTGCGAGGACTGTTTCCACATCCGGCGCTGTCCTCCGCGTGAACGGAAGGCTTCAGCGGGTTCTCCGGGGACCGCGCGGGGCAGGTCCCGCTCGCGCGGGGGGGGGTGGGGGGGGGGGGGGGGCGGAGCGGTCGTGTGGTGAATGTAACCCATTCACCATCCTCCCAATGTCTAGCGCCACCGAGACAGGAAACCGAGTGACTCGTCATTCACTTCCTGCCTCTACCCAACGCTACTCTGCGCCGGGGGCTCGCTCCCCCACTGGAGCTCTCTACTCTACTCTAACCCCATTCCCTGCGCTCTCTCTCTCTCTCTCTCTCTCTCTCTCTCCCCATCGTGTCTGTGATGGGGCTCGCTCCCCCACTGGAGCTCTCTACTCTACCCTAACCCCATTCCCTGCGCTCTCTCTCTCTCTCTCTCTCTCTCTCTCTCTCTCCCCCCATCGTGTCTGTGCTGGGGCTCACTCCCCCACTGGAGCTGTCTACTCTACTCTAACCCCATTCCCCTGCTCTCTCTCTCTCTCTCCCCATCGTGTCTGTGCTGGGGCTCGCTCCCCCACTGGAGCTCTTTACTCTACTCTAACCCCATTCCCTGCACTCTCTCTCTCCCCATTGTGTCTGTGCTGGGGCTCGCTCCCCCACTGGAGCTCTCTACTCTACTCTAACCCCATTCCCCTGCTCTCTCTCTCTCTCCCCATCGTGTCTGTGCTGGGGCTCGCTCCCCCACTGGAGCTCTCTACTCTAACCCCGTTCCCTGCGCTCTCTCTCTCTCTCCCCCATCGTGTCTGTGCTGGGGCTCGCTTCCCCCACTGGAGCTCTCTACTCTACTCTAACCCCATTCCCTGCGCTCTCTCTCTCTCTATCTCTCTCTCTCTCTCTCCCCCCATCGTGTCTGTGCTGGGGCTCGCTCCCCCACTGGAGCATCTCTAACTCCCATTCCCCCTGCTCTCTCCCCATCGTCTCCATAATAATCCCTGCATTTGACACAGCGTCTTATGTTGTCATCAAGACATCTCACAGATCGTCACTGTGAAGTGTAGTGACTGTGATTGTACACAGCGATGACCCACAAACAGCCTTGGGGTGACTGTTGGCCAGGAACCCCGGGCGAGAGAGAGAAACTCCCTTCCTTTTCGAGGTGCGGCTTGGTGTCCTACGCACCCATTTTCACTTCTGTTTTTTTTTGGGGGGGGACATTGCTGAGCACAAATTGACAGCCGCGTCCATCTGGATGCACAGTCACTTCAGTTTACAGTAAAACCTGTAAAACCGACAGCGGTTAGAGCACTCGTCTGGCAAGCGAGACACCTGGGGTTCAATTCCAGTCAGGGCCAAACTTTGGGCAAGTTTCCTTACTCCACACAGAGCCTAATAATAATCCCTCCAAAAAAACCCAAAACAATAATAAATTGGTCATTTTCAATCTACGACGGTTTGTGGGACATTGCTGTGCGCAATTGGCTGCCGCGTTCGCCCACAAATGTACAGTCAATTCACTTTACAGTGTGTTCTGTGAAGCGCTTTGGGACGTCCTCCCGACGTGAAAAGCGCTATATCAAATGCAAGGATTATTATTATTATTATTATTATTATTATTATTATTATTAACCTGTGGCAGAGTCTAAGTGAGCGGCAGTGTCCTGGTCAGTGACGGTCGTGGGGGTTGGGGTTGTGGTGATGGAGAGCGTATGATGGGGTACGGAGGAGATGATGGGGTGGCAATGATGGGTGAGGTGCCCCCGCCACACCCCCCCCCCGGGGTTGGCATGACGACGGGGCCTGTACCTACCTTCCCGCGACTCCTGCCGCTCGGCCTCCGGGCGGCCCTGCGTTTCCGCGACAACCGCAGGGAGACGGAGTTGATGAAGCTGCGGATCCTCTCGGCCGAGTCGCTCTTGGCCTTCCTCAGGCTCCTCCGGGGGTGGGGGCCGGCCTGCCGCTGGGGCTCCGACTGGGCCCTCTGGTAGGCCGTCCGGGCCTGCTCGCTCGGCCCGGCCTGCGGCTCGCCCGGGAGCTCCCCCGGGTCGCTCGCCCGCTTCGGGGGCTCTCCCCCCTCCTCCGCCGCCTCCCCTGGCCCAGCCTCGGACCGACTCCTCGGCTCAGCCTCCCCGTCCTCTCCGCCCGTCGCACCGGGGCCACGGCGGCTTGTGTACCACTTGTAGGCCTTCAGCAGCGACTGCCCGGCCGCTGGCTGGTTCCTCGACACCTCCTGGCTCACAGGAGCCAAACCCTGATCCTCGTCCATGGCTCAGAAGCTGCGCCCGAGCCAACAATTCACCTCCTCGCTCCCCCTCACCGGTCGTTATTTCATCAGACCAGAAACGAGCGTCTGGTTTTACCTATCCCCGTCTGTCTGTCTGTCTGTCTGTCTGTCTGTCTGTCTGTCTGTCTGTCCGTCCGCCCGACCGCCCTCCCTCCCTCTCTCTCTCACAGGATGGTGTCTGTCTCTCTGTGGTTTTGCTCTTGTTGTGCTCTCGATCGGAAAGGAAATAGGGGAGGAGATGCGAGGGCTGACGGTGATAGGCTGTCACCGGCTCGCGCCCGTGGTCCCCCAAACCACGGAAGCATGTCAGCGCCCGCCGGCTCGCTTCTCAAACCTGACGCTCGGAGCTGAGGCACAGATCGGCCATGATCTACTTAGAACGGCGGAACAGGCTCGGGGGGCTGAATGGCCTCCTTGTTCCTTACGTTGCTATGTTTGCCGTTCCCCCCCCTCCCCCCCCCACACACCACGTCCATCACCACCACCGCCAAACCCACGGCAGTCTCTCAGGCAGAGAAAGATCACTGAAGGCAATCAATAAAAAGAGTCACCTTCCTCCTAACCCCCCCCCCACCCCCACACAAACACCCCCACCTCAGTCCTGTAGCTCAGTGGTTAGAGCACTCGCTTTGCAAGTGAGAGACCTGAGTTCAATTCCAGGCAGAGGGCGAAACCTCGGGCAAGTTTCCTTACTCCACACAGAGCCTAATAATAATCCTCCAAAACCCAAACAATAATAAATTGGTCATTTTCAATCTACGACTGTTTGTGGGACATTGCTGTGCGCAATTGGCTGCCGCGTTCGCCCACAAATACACAGTCAATTCACTTTACAGTGTGTTCTGTGAAGCGCTTTGAGACGTCGAGAAGACGTGAAAAGCGCTATATCAAATGCGAGGAATATTATTATCATTATCTCCATATCGACAACAACAGCAACAAATTGCATTTACGCAGCGCATTTCACGTCAGGACGTTCCCAACACGCTGGACAGATAACCGAAAACGTTCTCCCCCCTTGAATCCAACCCCCAGCTCAGGTGCAAACCCCCGACTGTCCAGCGCCTTGGGAGGTCCTCAAGCCCAAGTTGTTGCCGCTGTTGCTGTTGCTGTTGCTGTTGTCGCCGAGCACACGATGCGGATTATTATACATGTATAAGGCTATATATTAAATCCTGACTTGCGTCTTGAACTGCGAGCGATTGGGGAGTAAAGACCGCAACAGGCAATCAATCAGTGCCTAAAAAGATAACCTGAACACTGCGCGGGGCCCAAGCCAAGCCTCTGCTTATCTGAAGATAGAGGAGTTTCAGGGGCTATTTCGGGACTGACTGCGAAGTGCAATGACTGTGTACTTCACAGCCAATTTGCACACAGCGACGTCCCCGAAACGGTCAGGGAGCAAGTGACCAATTTCTATTTGGTTCGAGGCGCCGCCCTTCGGTCAGTCCGAGCTCCCGTCTGCGCCCTCCCTGTTCAAGGTGGACGTTAAGGATCCCGAGGCGCCGGCGGTGGAAGAGAAAGAGCTTCTCTCTCCCTGCGTCCTGGCTGACAATCCCCCCGGATAAAATTGGTCACTCACTCCACCGGCTGTTTGTTAGGGACGCCACTGCTGTGCGCAAACTGGCTGCAGCGTTTCGCCCGCGTCGCCGCAATATCTTGTGAAGCTCTTCGAGACGGCTCAACGGCGCG
Source organism: Callorhinchus milii (assembly GCF_018977255.1). NCBI lineage: Eukaryota > Metazoa > Chordata > Chondrichthyes > Chimaeriformes > Callorhinchidae > Callorhinchus > Callorhinchus milii. The sequence goes on from NW_024704770.1 coordinate 1,006,906, forward strand.
ATAAGGCGTTAAGTCAAATGCGAGGATTATTATGATTACTATTACTATTTTGTCGGCGGTGGGAGGGGGGGGGGGTGGGTGGGTGGAGACACCGACGTGCGCTATCGGCCGCCGCGTTTCGCCCACAAATACACAGTCAGTTCACATTACAATATATTCCGGGAAGCGCTTTGAGACGTCTCGAAGACGTGATGAGGCGCTGTATGAAATGCAAGGACTATTATTATTGTTATTATTATTATTATTATAGCCCTGCAATAATTGTCCTCCCCGAACGAGTAAAGAATGACAGAAGGAGAGGAAAAAACACACCCGGGAGAGAATGCGTATAGTTTAATGAAGCTCGTAAGCCGCCGTGTTGGAAGCCGTGTTGGAAGCCTTCGCTGTCTATCTCTGTTCTCCCTTCACCTGCGTGAGAGGCTCCTCACAAGGCCTCGGCGTTGACGGTGTCTCGCTCAACCTCCTGTCCGGGGAACACACAGGAAAGGTGCAGAAGGTTACCCGTTCGTTCCCATCCTCCATAGCAATGATAACAACAACAACAACAATAATATTAACATTAATAATCCTCGCATTTGATACGGCGCCTCATCGCGTCTTCGAGACGTCTCAAAGCGCTTCACGGGATAGACTGCAAAGTCGATTGACTGTGTATTCTGTGGGCGAAACACGACAGCGTCCCCACAAGCAGTCGTGGATTGAGTGACGAAATTATTATTACTTTATTTTTGGGGGAAGGATTATTCCCTCTCCTCCCCCCCCCCACCCACGCACCGCACCGCACCGCGCCCACCGGGAAAGCGATCCACCAATGGACTAACAACCGGGCTCCTACTTACCGCTGGGTCAACAGAGGCGTGTGTGTGTGTGCGTGTGTGTGTGCGTGCGCGCGTGTGCGGAGATAAGGAAACTTGCCTGAGGTTTCACCGTGCCGGGAATCGAACCCGGGTCCTCTGGCTTGCGAGGGGAGGGCTCTGTAACCGGTACGCTACAGGGATCAAGGTCCTAGTCCTTCCAATGAGAAGAGTCTGAACCCTGACGCCTCCGCCATTCCCGCCTCCCAGTTGTCGAGCCTCCTGCCGTGACCACCGCCCCCTTCTCTTTGCCCTCTCAACTTGGCCCGAAACCTGCGGCAGGTTTCCCTGCTCCGCACGCCTCCGCCTACCCAGGAGTACGGAGGCACCCGGTTGTCAGTCGATTGGATCGAAGGATACTCCCGTCAAAAGAAAATAACAATAATGATTTGGCCGCTTCAATCCACGGCTTTTTGCGGGACGCCGCGTTTTGCCCACACGCTATACGGTCGGTTCACTTGGACCGAGTATCGCGTGAAGCGCTCCGAGACCTCTCACCGATGTCGTAAGGCGCTGTACCAAACGCCGGGGCTCATTCATCTTATTATTGAGTTGCCAATCTCCCGAACCCGCATCAAAAGTTAGATTCGCTTACAAGTACACAGTCACTACACTTTACAGTGAGAAAGCCCCGTGAAGTGGTGCTTTGAACGTGGGGTTATTCCAGTTCCAGTTTGCGACTGATTTTCTGACTGACTTTCTGACTGACTTTCCGACTTTCTGACAGTCGGACTTTCTGTCCGACCCACCGACCATAAATCGGCTGCTCACAAGTACACAGTCACTACACTGCGCAGCGCCAGCCTCCTTTGGGACGGTCCAAAGTGTGTCCCGCAGGGAATAATAATAATAATAACAACAATAATAATAATAATAATAATAATTCTTGCATTTGATACAGCGGCTTATCGCACGTCGAGACTTCTCAACAGAATATACTGTGAAGCGGAGTGACTGTGGATGTTGTGGGCGAAGCGCGGCAGCCGGTGGCGCACAGGGGCGTCCCCCAAACACCGTTATTCCGACTGTCATTTCGCCCACAAAAATACGCGGTCGATCCACTCGTGAAGCGCTCTGAGACGTCTCGAGGACGCGATCGGGCGCTGCCTCCGACGCGAGGAGCGGCGTTGACGCATTACGATTGTTATCACTGTGATTTTTTTTTCTTTCCCCCCAATTATCCTTTGAGGCATCGTTTACCCGGAAAGCTTCCCAGGTCTTGATTTCGAGGAATAGCCGTTCCCCGGGGCACAGCACGTTGCGGTGTTGTCGATGTCCGTGAATAGCGTAGTCGCTGACCAGGTTCCCCGCGGCCACCGCGCAGCGGGTCCACGTGTCCCTCACCAACTGGATGGCGGTGTCGTCAGGCAGTGCTGCGGTGTAGTTGCCGATGAAAGCCACTCCGTAGCCCTTGGCGTTCTGCCCCTTGGTGTGGCTGCCTTGCCACCACCACCCCCGGCCTTCGTACAGGTAGCCGTTCGAACCCGCCACAAAGCTGCTCGCGCACACGCCGCACACGCATCACACACGCATACACACGCACCACACACACACCGCACACACACACCACACACACATACACACACACCACACACATAGACACACACACCACACACACACCACATATACACACCCACATACACACACACACCACACACACACACCACACACACACCACATATACACACACACATACACACACACACCACACACACCACATACACACACACACATACACACACACCACATATACACACACACACACACACACACCACACACCACACACACACACCACACACACCACATATACACACACACATACACACACACACACCACATATACACACACACACACACACACACCACACACACATACACACACACCACATATACACACACACACCACATATACACACACCACACACATACACACACACACACCACACACACACCACATATACACACACACACATACACACACACACCACACACACACCACATATACACACACACATGCACACACACACCACACACACACACCACATATACACACACACATACACACACACACCACACACACACCACATATACACACACACATACACACACACATCACACACACATACACATACACACACACCACACACACACCATATATACACACACACACATACGCACACACACATACGCACACACATACACACACACACACCATATATACACACACCACACACACACCATATATACACACACATACGCACACACACACCATATATACACACACACCATATATACACAGACATACGCACACACACCACACACACACATACACACACATCACACACATACACACACACAAACACACATACATACACATCCACACAAACACACACATACACACACACACACACACACAGACAGACGCACACATACACCACACAACACACACACACACACAAATAGTTAAAGTCCTTCGCTTCCGTGAACAACAATATCATTGCACAAGAGTCAGGGTCGGACGGGAGCATTGAGCCACAGAGACTTGTCCTGTCTCAACCAATACACTATCCAGGTTCCTCTCTCCCTCTCCCTCTCCCTCTCCCTCTCTCTTCCTCTCTCCTCTCTCCCTCCCCCTCTCCCTCTCTCTTCCTCTCTCTTTCTTTCCCGCTCTCTCCCCCTCTCTCTCTCTCTCTCTCTCTCACCCAATATATAACATTGATAATAATTACAACAATAAGAGAATCATAGTATCCTACAGCACAGAAGGAGGCCATTCGGCCCATCGCGCCTGTGCTGACTCTTTGGAAAGAGCTATCCAACTAACCTCTAACTCTGTGAGCGGTTGACTCCATCACCGACCAGTCCGCTCCCTCCCTCCCTCCCTCCGCTCTTGCCTGATCCATGTCCCCCGCCCGGCCCGACCCGGCCCGGCCATCAGCAATCAGGCCTTCAGCCTCTCTGCCCCCACCCTTTTGAACTCCATCCAACAGTCCCTTCGCCTCGCTCCCTCCGGTCCCGGTTCCTGAGCCAGGAGGGGCCGCAGGGTCCCAGGGCATCACTGCCGATGGCAGCACAGCCCGGCCTCGGCTCATCGGCAGGACCTGGAAGGGTTGACCAGTCACTGGGGGTAGAGAATCTCCCCCTCAGCTCCTGTTAACCCCGCAGCCAAAGCCCTGACTAACGGGGTAGGGTGGTCCGAGCTGGACAAGCAGCGGGAAAGCTCGGCCCAGACAGGGCCCTCAATGGCCAACGCACACTCTGGGCTCCCCCCCCCAAGCCTCGGCTCTCGCCCAACCTGCGCCTAATACTCTCCGGAATTAGGTAAACAGGTTGCGTCCCTCCAGTTGGGTTTGGAGACTGTTAAGCAACGGTGATGGGTTTCCACAGATGTCAGACACCCGCTGATTCCTCCCCCCCTCCCTCCCCCCCCCCCCCCCCCGCCGCAAGAAACAATATGTTGTTGTTGGTGTTGTTCTTGATATTGTGGATGTTGTTGTTGTGGATGTTGTTGTTGATAGTGTTGCTGTTGATGTTGTTGTGGATGTTGTTGTTGTTGATAGTGTTGATGATGATGTTGTTGTTGTTGTTGATAGTGTTGATGATGATGTTGTTGTTGTTGATAGTGTTGATGATGATGTTGTTGTTGATGTTGTTGTTGATAATGTTGATGTGGATGTTGCGGATGTTGTTGCGGATGTTGTTGCGGATGTTGCGGTGGACGGTGTTGTTGTCGTTGATAAGGTTGTGGACGGCGTTGTGGATGTTGTTGTTGTTGTTGTGGTGGTGGTGGTGGTTGCGGTTGCGGTTGACGTTGCTGTCGTCACCTGTAGGCGATGTCGTCCCACTCCCGCTCCTCCTGGTGAAAGCGTTGCATGGCCCTCATGTTGGCGGCGCACTGTGGGAAGGTGGCGCAGGGCCGGCTGGGGTGGTAGGTGTGGTGAACGTACACATAGCGTAAGGGCAGCGTCAGGAGGGTGGCGGCGCCGCGGTACGGCTTTGCCCCCCACATGCAGCGAGGAATGATGGCCGGACAATCTGCAGTCAAACACGATCGGCCGTGAAAACCATTCGCCCCTCATGTTAACACTCACCCAACCCCCACCCTCTCCCCCCCACCCACCCCCCAACCTCTCTCCCCCTCCCCACACCCCACCCTCTCCCCCTCCCCACCCCCCACGCGCACACACGACTCGAAAGCCCTCCGCGGGACACGCTGCGACTGTGCGGTCTGCGGGCAAAAGGCGGCGGCCGATTTCGTCGCGGCGGAGGCTCCCCCCCACCCTCGCTCCTCTCGCTGCGACCGTTGTTACGAAGGGACTCGAGCCCGCGCGCCCGAGTGGCCGCCGCTCACCGAGGTACCTGGAGAGGAACCGGGGCACTCCGCGCTGGGCGATCTCCTCGACGGCCCGGCGGGACAGGTTGCGGAGGCCGGGCTGGTCGCCGAGCTGTCCGTACAGGAGCACCGCGTCGGACACCTGAGCGGCCAAACCCCGGGCGGTAACCAGCTCCCCGTAGGCCTGGCGCCTCCGGCTCGCCTTCAAGCCTCGGAGGCCTAGGCCCTCGGTGTAGTAACCTCTCAGCACGGCGCTGAGCGGGGGCAGGGGAGGGGAGAGGCCGGACAGGTAGCTGCCGAGGATGAAGCCGTCCATCCCCCCGTTGATGAGAGCGTCGGTCGCTGAGGACCAGGGCGGGGAGAGGGTGAAGCGCCGGGGTTTCTCCACGTGGTCCCAGCACCCCTCGCCCCCCAGCAAGGCTTGGCTCCCATTGCGATGGTGGCCCACCAGAGCCAACCCCAAGTCCTTGGTCAAGGTGACGGCGTGAAGGGAGTCCACGGCGTCCGGCGCCCCCCCCGCCGTGCCCGTCGGCCAGGCCGAGCTCCTGTTCCTCCTCAGCCCGGCCTCGATCCCGGCCAGAACGTGCCCGAGGGAGACGGTGGTCCCGTCGTCGGTCAGGCTGACCCCCAGCTCGGCCGACGGCGTGACCTGGTGCTCGGTGACCCGCCAGAGGAAGGATCGGTCGGTGTCGGACAGGAGGCTCAGGGACCCGGGAGGAGCCGAGCTCTGGCCCAGGAGGAGATGGTGGAAAAGGCTCTCGGACCGGCTCAGGCTCCGCACCAGACCCACCGTGTCCAGGAGGGTCAGCGTCGGTGCTCGCTCCTCCAGCTCCTCCAGGATCCAGATCACACTCCTCACATGGTGATCCGGCCGGGCTGGGAGAGGGGAGGACGCAGGAAATATCATCATCATCATAATAATCCTTGCCTAATAATTCCCCCCCCCCCACACCCCGCCCCCCGCCCCACGCAGCAGGCTCCGATCTCCTCCACGTCCCCCGCCCGGCCCACAGGACCCCAGCCCCTCTTCCCCCTACCATTTGGAACTCCGTCCCAAACCCCCTTCGCCTCGCCCACACGCTTGCATCCTTCGAGGGCCGATCGAAAGACCTTCCTCTTCGACCACCCCTTCAGCCAACCAACACCCACCCACCACCCCCCCTCCCCCCTTCCCCCCGGGTTATTTGACACGGACCCTCATCACGTCTTCGAGACGTCTCAAAGCGCTTCGCAGAACCTACTGCGAACTGAAATTGACCGCGTATTTTGTGGGCAAAACACGGCAGCCAATTGCGCACCGCAGTGTCCCCACAAACACTCGTTGGATTGAGCGACCGAGTCCTTTCTTGTTATTCTTTTGGAGAGGATTATTACCCCCCGACCCACCGCACCCTCCCACCCCCGGGGAAAAGGATTCCGCCAGTCGATTAACATCCGGGTTCCGACTACTGCTGGGCAAACAGGGGCGCGCGTGCGTGTGTGTGTGTGTGCGTGTGTGTGTGTGGGCGTGCCCACGTGTGTGTGTGTGTGTGTGTGGAGGTAAGGAAACTCGCCTAAGCTCTCGCCCTGACCCAGGAATCGAACCCGGGCGCTCTCGCTTGCGGGGCGAGAGCTCTAACCCACGACGCGAGGGAGGGGGTTTCACTGTAACATCTTAGAGACTGAGCCACAGCAACAACAACAACAACAACAACTTGCATTTGGATACTACTACTACTACTAATAATAATAATAATAATCATTGCATTTGATATAGCGCTTTTCACGTCTTCTCGACGTCCCAAAGCGCTTCACAGAACACACTGCAAAGTGAATTGACTGTATATTTGTGGGCGAAGCGCGCAGCCGATTGCGCACAGCAATGTCCCACAAACAGTCGTAGATTGAAAACGACCGATTTATTATTGGTTTTGTTTTTTGTGCCACACGGCCTCTCAGAGCCCTTAGCAGTGGCGGAGTCTGATGCAGAGCCGGGGGGGAGGGGAGCGGGGGGGGGGGCGACCGTGGACACGGTCGAAGCAGAAGGTCCTCGATCGCGACCTGAAAACGGGGAGAGAGAGGAGTTGAGGTGGGGGTGGGGGGGGGGGGGGGGGGAAAGGGAGAGAGGTCCACAGCTTCGGGGCGAAGTGGATGAAAGAATGAGGGTCGATGGTGAGGCGGAGGGTCTGGGGGGGGGTATGGAGGAGGATGGAGCCACACACACACACACACTACCCCAAGCTCCTAGACTTGTATTTGGGGGCCTTCGTGGTTTCCTGAGCAAAGTGAGGGTCGCAGGACACAACTCACCTCCAGACCCCGCACCCCCTTTTAACCCCGCCAACCCCGTGAGCTAAAGAGCGGGCGAGCGGGGCTTCGGGGGGTGGGGGTGGGGGGGGAACGGGATCTTCGATGTTCACCTGTGCAGCGCGGACAGGGGAGCTCTGTCTGTTTCTGTCTGACATGTGGGGAAAACCCATCATCGTCGCTTAAGAGGTTCCAAACCCAAGGGGGGAGGGGGAGGGGGTGGCGTGCGCTAACAGACGCAGTCACTACACTTTACGTGGATTTCTGGAGCTCAGCGGTCAAGAGAGCTCGCCTCGCAAGCGGGAGACCCGGGTTCGATTCCCCGGCGGGTCAGGGCGAAAGGTTGGGGCACGTTTTCTTCTCCCACACACAGACACACACACACACACAGACACTCACACACACACACAGACACTCACAACACACACACAGACACACACAGACACTCACACACAGACACACACACACACACTCACACACACAGACACACAGACGCGCGCGCGCCTCCGTTTACCTGACAGTAAGTAGGAACCCGGTTGTTAGTCGATTGGCGGATGGCTTTTCCGGGGATAATAATACCTTCAAAAAAAAAACACGAATAAACGAATAATAAATAAATAAATAAATGAACCGGTCACCCAATCCGCGACCGTTTGTGGGGACGCGG